>NC_086454.1:174432068-174732068 GCF_028390025.1 Pseudophryne corroboree | reverse complement strand
GATTAGGCTGCCCTGCTTCTACTTCCCCAGTGATAAGGCTGCCCTGCTCCTACTTCCCCAATGATTAGGTTGCACTGCTCCTACTTCCCCAATGATTAGGTTGCACTGCTCCTATTTCCCTAATGATAAGGCTGCCCTGCTCCTACTTCCCAATGATTAGGCTGCCCTGCTCCTACTTTCCCAGTGATGAGGCTGCCCTGCTCCTACTTCCCCAGTGATTAGGCTGCCATGCTCCTACTTCCCAATGATTAGGCTGTCCTGCGTCTACTTCCCCAGTGATGAGGCTGCCCTGCTCCTACATCCCCAGTGATGAGGCTGCCCTGCTTCTACTTCCTCAGTGATTATACTGCCCTGCTACTATTTTCCAATGATTCGGCTGCCCTGCTCCTACTTCCCCAGTGATTAGGCTGCCCTGCTCCTACTTCCCAATGATGAGACTGCCCTGCTCCTACTTCCCCAGTGATTAGGCTGCCCTGCTCCTACTTCCCAATTATTAGGCTGCCCTGCTCCTACTTTCCCAGTGATGAGGCTGCCCTGCTCCTACTTTCCCAGTGATGAAGCTGCCCTGCTTCTACTTCCCCAGTGATGAGGCTGCCCTGCTCCTACTTCCCCAGTTATGAGGCTGGCCTGCTTTTACATCTCCAGTGATGAGGCTGCCCTGCTCCTACTTCCCCAGTGATGAGGCTACCCTGCTCCTAGTTCCCCAGTGATGAGGCAGCCCTGCTCCTACTTCCCCAGTGATTAGGATGCCCTGCTACTACATCCCAATGATTAGGCTGCCCTGCTCCTACTTCTCCAGTGATTAGGCTGCACTGCTCCTACTTCCCCAGTGATTAGGATGCCCTGCTACTACAAACCAATGATTAGGCTGCCCTGCTCCTACTTCTCCAGTGATTAGGCTGCACTGCTCCTACTTCCCCAGTTATGAGGCTACCCAGCTCCTACTTCCTCAGTGATGAGGCTGCCATGCTCCTACTTCCCCAGTGATGAGGCTGCCCTGCTCCTACTTCCCCAATGATTAGGCTACCCTGCTCCTACTTCCCCAGTGATAAGGCTGCCCTGCTCCTACTCCCCCAGTGATTAGGCTGCCATGCTCCTACTTCCCAATGATTAGGCTGTCTTGCGCCTACTTCCCCAGTGATGAGGCTGCCCTGCTCCTACTTCCCCAGTGATGAGGCTACCCTGCTCCTACTTCCCCAGTGATGAGGCTGCCCTGCTTCTACTTCCTCAGTGATTAGACTGCCCTGCTACTACTTTCCAATGATTAGGCTGCCCTGCTCCTACTTCCCCAGTGATTAGGCTGCCCTGCTTTTACTTCCTCAGTGATTAGGCTGCCCTGCTTCTACTTCCCCAGTGATAAGGCTGCCCTGCTCCTACTTCCCCAATGATTAGGTTGCACTGCTCCTACTTCCCCAATGATTAGGTTGCACTGCTCCTATTTCCCTAATGATAAGGCTGCCCTGCTCCTACTTCCCAATGATTAGGCTGCCCTGCTCCTACTTTCCCAGTGATGAGGCTGCCCTGCTCCTACTTCCCCAGTGATTAGGCTGCCATGCTCCTACTTCCCAATGATTAGGCTGTCCTGCGTCTACTTCCCCAGTGATGAGGCTGCCCTGCTCCTACATCCCCAGTGATGAGGCTGCCCTGCTTCTACTTCCTCAGTGATTATACTGCCCTGCTACTATTTTCCAATGATTCGGCTGCCCTGCTCCTACTTCCCCAGTGATTAGGCTGCCCTGCTCCTACTTCCCAATGATGAGACTGCCCTGCTCCTACTTCCCCAGTGATTAGGCTGCCCTGCTCCTACTTCCCAATTATTAGGCTGCCCTGCTCCTACTTTCCCAGTGATGAGGCTGCCCTGCTCCTACTTTCCCAGTGATGAAGCTGCCCTGCTTCTACTTCCCCAGTGATGAGGCTGCCCTGCTCCTACTTCCCCAGTTATGAGGCTGGCCTGCTTTTACATCTCCAGTGATGAGGCTGCCCTGCTCCTACTTCCCCAGTGATGAGGCTGCCCTGCTCCTAGTTCCCCAGTGATGAGGCAGCCCTGCTCCTACTTCCCCAGTGATTAGGATGCCCTGCTACTACATCCCAATGATTAGGCTGCCCTGCTCCTACTTCTCCAGTGATTAGGCTGCACTGCTCCTACTTCCCCAGTGATTAGGATGCCCTGCTACTACAAACCAATGATTAGGCTGCCCTGCTCCTACTTCTCCAGTGATTAGGCTGCACTGCTCCTACTTCCCCAGTTATGAGGCTACCCAGCTCCTACTTCCTCAGTGATGAGGCTGCCATGCTCCTACTTCCCCAGTGATGAGGCTGCCCTGCTCCTACTTCCCCAATGATTAGGCTACCCTGCTCCTGCTTCCCCAGTGATAAGGCTGCCCTGCTCCTACTCCCCCAGTGATTAGGCTGCCATGCTCCTACTTCCCAATGATTAGGCTGTCTTGCGCCTACTTCCCCAGTGATGAGGCTGCCCTGCTCCTACTTCCCCAGTGATGAGGCTACCCTGCTCCTACTTCCCCAGTGATGAGGCTGCCCTGCTTCTACTTCCTCAGTGATTAGACTGCCCTGCTACTACTTTCCAATGATTAGGCTGCCCTGCTCCTACTTCCCCAGTGATTAGGCTGCCCTGCTTTTACTTCCTCAGTGATTAGGCTGCCCTGCTTCTACTTCCCCAGTGATAAGGCTGCCCTGCTCCTACTTCCCCAATGATTAGGTTGCACTGCTCCTACTTCCCCAATGATTAGGTTGCACTGCTCCTATTTCCCTAATGATAAGGCTGCCCTGCTCCTACTTCCCAATGATTAGGCTGCCCTGCTCCTACTTTCCCAGTGATGAGGCTGCCCTGCTCCTACTTCCCCAGTGATTAGGCTGCCATGCTCCTACTTCCCAATGATTAGGCTGTCCTGCGTCTACTTCCCCAGTGATGAGGCTGCCCTGCTCCTACTTCCCCAGTGATGAGGCTGCCCTGCTTCTACTTCCTCAGTGATTATACTGCCCTGCTACTATTTTCCAATGATTCGGCTGCCCTGCTCCTACTTCCCCAGTGATTAGGCTGCCCTGCTTTTACTTCCTCAGTGATTAGGCTGCCCTGCTCCTACTTCCCCAGTGATAAGGCTGCCCTACTCCTACTTCCCCAGTGATTAGGCTGCCGTGCTCCTACTTCCCAATGATTAGGCTGCCCTGCGCCTACTTTCCCAGTGGTGAGGCTGCCCTGCTCCTACTTCCCCAGTGATGAGGCTGCCCTGCTCCTACTTCCCCAGTGAGGAGGCTGCCTTGCTCCTACTTCCCCAGTGTTTATGCTGCCCAACTCCTACTTCCCCAATGTTTAGGCTACCCTGCTCCTAGTTCCCCAGTGATTGGGCTGCCTTGCTCCTACTTCACCAATGAGTAGGCTACCGTCTCCTACTTCCCCAAAGATTAGGTTGCACTGCTCCTACTTCCCCAATGATTAGGTTGCACTGCTCATATTTTCCTAATGATAAGGCTGCCCTGCTCCTACTTCCCAATGATTAGGCTGCCCTGCTCATACTTTCCCAGTGATGAGGCTGCCTTGCTTCTACTTCCCCAGTGATGAGGCTGTCCTGCTCCTACTTCCCCAGTGAGGAGGCTGCCTTGCTCCTACTTTCCCAGTGTTTAGGCTGCCCTGCTCCTACTTCACCAATGAGTAGGCTACCGTCTCCTACTTCCCCAATGATTAGGTTGCACTGCTCCTATTTCCCTAATGATTAGGCTGCCCTGCTCCTACTTCCCCAGTGATGAGGCTGCCCTGCTCCTACTTCCCCAGTGAGGACGCTGCCATGCTCCTACTTCCCCAGTGTTTATGCTACCCTGCTCCTAGTTCCTCAGTGATTAGGCTGCCCTGCTCCTACTTCACCAATGAGTAGGCTGCCTTGCTCCTACTTCACCAATGATTAGGTTGCACTGCTCCTACTTCCCCAATGATTAGGCTGCAATGATCCTATTTCCCTAATGATAAGGCTGCCCTGCTCCTACTTCCCAATGATTAGGCTGCCCTGCTCATACTTTCCCAGTGATGAGGCTGCCCTGCTCCTACTTTCCCAGTGATGAGGCTACCCTGCGCCTACTTCCCCAGTGATGAGGCTGCCCTGCTCCTACTTCCCCAGTGAGGACGCTGCCATGCTCCTACTTCCCCAGTGTTTATGCTACCCTGCTCCTAGTTCCTCAGTGATTAGGCTGCCCTGCTCCTACTTCACCAATGAGTAGGCTGCCTTGCTCCTACTTCACCAATGATTAGGTTGCACTGCTCCTACTTCCCCAATGATTAGGCCGCAATGATCCTATTTCCCTAATGATAAGGCTGCCCTGCTCCTACTTCCCAATGATTAGGCTGCCCTGCTCATACTTTCCCAGTGATGAGGCTGCCCTGCTCCTACTTTCCCAGTGATGAGGCTACCCTGCGCCTACTTCCCCAGTGATGAGGCTGCCCTGCTCCTACTTCCCCAGTGATGAGGCTGCCCTTCTCCTACTTCCCCAGTGATGAGGCTGCCCTGCTCCTACTTCCCCAGTGATGAGGCTGCCCTGCTCCTACTTCCCCAGTGAGGAGGCTGCCTTGCTCCTACTTCCCCAGTGTTTATGCTGCCCTGCTCCTACTTCCCCAATGTTTAGGCTACCCTGCTCCTAGTTCCCCAGTGATTAGGCTGCCTTGCTCCTACTTCACCAATGAGTAGGCTACCGTCTCCTACTTCCCCAATGATTAGGTTGCACTGCTCCTACTTCCCCAATGATTAGGTTGCACTGCTCCTATTTCCCTAATGATAAGGCTGCCCTGCACCTACTTCCCAATGATTAGGCTGCCCTGCTCATACTTTCCCAGTGATGAGGCTGCCCTGTTCCTACTTCCCCAGTGATGAGGCTGCCGTGCTCCTACTTCCCAATGATTAGGCTGTCCTGCGTCTACTTCCCCAGTGATGAGGCTGCCCTGCTCCTACTTCCCCAGTGATGAGGCTGCCCTGCTTCTACTTCCTCAGTGATTAGACTGCCCTGCTACTATTTTCCAATGATTAGGCTGCCCTGCTCCTACTTCCCCAGTGATTAGGCTGCCCTGCTTTTACTTCCTCAGTGATTAGGCTGCCCTGCTCCTACTTCCCCAGTGATAAGGCTGCCCTACTCCTACTTCCCCAGTGATTAGGCTGCCATGCTCCTACTTCCCAATGATTAGGCTGCCCTGCGCCTACTTTCCCAGTGGTGAGGCTGCCCTGCTCCTACTTCCCCAGTGATGAGGCTGCCCTGCTCCTACTTCCCCAGTGAGGAGGCTGCCTTGCTCCTACTTCCCCAGTGTTTATGCTGCCCTGCTCCTACTTCCCCAATGTTTAGGCTACCCTGCTCCTAGTTCCCCAGTGATTAGGCTGCCTTGCTCCTACTTCACCAATGAGTAGGCTACCGTCTCCTACTTCCCCAATGATTAGGTTGCACTGCTCCTACTTCCCCAATGATTAGGTTGCACTGCTCCTATTTCCCTAATGATAAGGCTGCCCTGCTCCTACTTCCCAATGATTAGGCTGCCCTGCTCATACTTTCCCAGTGATGAGGCTGCCCTGCTTCTACTTCCCCAGTGATGAGGCTGCCCTGCTCCTACTTCCCCAGTGAGGAGGCTGCCTTGCTCCTACTTTCCCAGTGTTTATGCTACCCTGCTCCTAGTTCCCCAGTGATTAGGCTGCCCTGCTCCTACTTCACCAATGAGTAGGCTACCGTCTCCTACTTCCCCAATGATTAGGCTGCACTGCTCCTATTTCCCTAATGATTAGGCTGCCCTGCTCCTACTTCCCCAGTGATGAGGCTGCCCTGCTCCTACTTCCCCTGTGAGGAGGCTGCCATGCTCCTACTTCCCCAGTGTTTATGCTACCCTGCTCCTAGTTCCTCAGTGATTAGGCTGCCCTGCTCCTACTTCACCAATGAGTAGGCTACCGTCTCCTACTTCTCCAATGATTAGGTTGCACTGCTCCTACTTCCCCAATGATTAGGTTGCACTGCTCCTATTTCCCTAATGATAAGGCTGCCCTGCTCCTACTTCCCAATGATTAGGCTGCCCTGCTCATACTTTCCCAGAGATGAGGCTGCCCTGCTCCTATTTCCCCAGTGATGAGGCTGCCCTGCTCCTACTTCCCCAGTGATGAGGCTGCCCTGCTTCTACTTCCTCAGTGATTAGACTGCCCTGCTACTACTTTCCAATGATGAGGCTGCCCTGTTCCTACTTCCCCAGTGATTAGGATGCCATGCTCCTACTTCCCCAGTGATGAGGCTGCCCTGCTCCTTCTTCCCCAGTGATGAGGCTGCCCTGCTCCTACTTCCCCCGTGATGAGGCTGCCCTGCTCTTACTTCCCCAGTGATCAGGCTGCCCTGCTCCTACTTCCCCAATGATTAGGCTGCCCTGCTCCTACTTCCCCAGTGAGGACGCTGCCTTGCTCCTACTTCCCCAATGTTTAGGCTACCCTGCTCCTAGTTCCCCAGTGATTAGGCTGCCCTGCTCCTACTTCACCAATGAGTAGGCTACCGTCTCCTACTTCCCCAATGATTAGGTTGCACTGCTCCTATTTCCGTAATGATAAGGTTGCCTGCCCTGCTCCTGCTTCCCAATGATTAGGCTGTCCTGCTCTTACTTCCCAATGATTAGGCTGCCCTGCTCTTACTTCCAAATGATGAGGCTGCCCTGCTCATGCCTTCACAGTGATTAGGCTGCCTTGCTCCTACTTCCCCAGTGTTTTTGCTGCCCTGCTCCTACTTCCCCAATGTTTAGGCTACCCTGTTCCTAGTTCCCCAGTGATTAGGCTGTCCTGCTCCTACTTCCACAGTGATTAGGCTGCCCTGCTCCTACTTCCCCAATGTTTAAGCTACCCTGCTCCTAGTTCCCCAGTGATTAGGCTGCCCTGCTCCTACTTGCCCAATGTTTAGGCTACCCTGCTCCTACTTCCCCAGTGAGGAGGCTGCCTTGCTCCTACTTCCCCAGTGTTTATGCTGCCCTGCTCCTACTTCCCCAATATTTAGGCTACCCTGCTCCTAGTTCCCCAGTGATTAGGCTGCCTTGCTCCTACTTCACCAATGAGTAGGCTACCGTCTCCTACTTCCCCAATGATTAGGTTGCACTGCTCCTACTTCCCCAATGATTAGGTTGCACTGCTCCTATTTCCCTAATGATAAGGCTGCCCTGCTCCTACTTCCCAATGATTAGGCTGCCCTGCTCATACTTTCCCAGTGATGAGGCTGCCCTGTTCCTACTTCCCCAGTGATGAGGCTGCCGTGCTCCTACTTCCCAATGATTAGGCTGTCCTGCGTCTACTTCCCCAGTGATGAGGCTGCCCTGCTCCTACTTCCCCAGTGATGAGGCTGCCCTGCTTCTACTTCCTCAGTGATTAGACTGCCCTGCTACTATTTTCCAATGATTAGGCTGCCCTGCTCCTACTTCCCCAGTGATTAGGCTGCCCTGCTTTTACTTCCTCAGTGATTAGGCTGCCCTGCTCCTACTTCCCCAGTGATAAGGCTGCCCTGCTCCTACTTCCCCAGTGATTAGGCTGCCGTGCTCCTACTTCCCAATGATTAGGCTGCCCTGCGCCTACTTTCCCAGTTGTGAGGCTGCCCTGCTCCTACTTCCCCAGTGATGAGGCTGCCCTGCTCCTACTTCCCCAGTGAGGAGGCTGCCTTGCTCCTACTTCCCCAGTGTTTATGCTGCCCTGCTCCTACTTCCCCAATGTTTAGGCTACCCTGCTCCTAGTTCCCCAGTGATTAGGCTGCCTTGCTCCTACTTCACCAATGAGTAGGCTACCGTCTCCTACTTCCCCAATGATTAGGTTGCACTGCTCCTACTTCCCCAATTATTAGGTTGCACTGCTCCTATTTCCCTAATGATAAGGCTGCCCTGCTCCTACTTCCCAATGATTAGGCTGCCCTGCATATACTTTCCCAGTGATGAGGCTGCCCTGCTTCTACTTCCCCAGTGATGAGGCTGCCCTGCTCCTACTTCCCCAGTGAGGAGGCTGCCTTGCTCCTACTTTCCCAGTGTTTATGCTACCCTGCTCCTAGTTCCCCAGTGATTGGGCTGCCCTGCTCCTACTTCACCAATGAGTAGGCTACCGTCTCCTACTTCCCCAATGATTAGGTTGCACTGCTCCTATTTCCCTAATGATTAGGCTGCCCTGCTCCTACTTCCCCAGTGATGAGGCTGCCCTGCTCCTACTTCCCCTGTGAGGAGGCTGCCATGCTCCTACTTCCCCAGTGTTTATGCTACCCTGCTCCTAGTTCCTCAGTGATTAGGCTGCCCTGCTCCTACTTCACCAATGAGTAGGCTACCGTCTCCTACTTCTCCAATGATTAGGTTGCACTGCTCCTACTTCCCCAATGATTAGGTTGCACTGCTCCTATTTCCCTAATGATAAGGCTGCCCTGCTCCTACTTCCCAATGATTAGGCTGCCCTGCTCATACTTTCCCAGTGATGAGGCTGCCCTGCTCCTATTTCCCCAGTGATGAGGCTGCCCTGCTCCTACTTCCCCAGTGATGAGACTGCCCTGCTTCTACTTCCTCAGTGATTAGACTGCCCTGCTACTACTTTCCAATGATGAGGCTGCCCTGTTCCTACTTCCCCAGTGATTAGGATGCCGTGCTCCTACTTCCCCAGTGATGAGGCTGCCCTGCTCCTTCTTCCCCAGTGATGAGGCTGCCCTGCTCCTACTTCCCCCGTAATGAGGCTGCCCTGCTCCTACTTCCCCAGTGATCAGGCTGCCCTGCTCCTACTTCCCCAATGATTAGGCTGCCCTGCTCCTACTTCCCCAATGATTAGGCTGCCCTGCTCCTACTTCCCCAGTGAGGACGCTGCCTTGCTCCTACTTCCCCAATGTTTAGGCTACCCTGCTCCTAGTTCCCCAGTGATTAGGCTGCCCTGCTCCTACTTCACCAATGAGTAGGCTACCGTCTCCTACTTCCCTAATGATTAGGTTGCACTGCTCCTATTTCCCTAATGATAAGGTTGCCCTGCTCCTGCTTCCCCAATGTTTAGTCTACCCTGCTCCTAGTTCCCCAGTGAGTAGGCTGCCCTGCTCCTACTTCACCAATGAGTAGGCTACTGTCTCCTACTTCCCCAATGATTAGGTTGCACTGCTCCTATTTCCCTAATGATAAGGTTGCCTGCCCTGCTCCTGCTTCCCAATGATTAGGCTGTCCTGCTCTTACTTCCCAATGATTAGGCTGCCCTGCTCTTACTTCCAAATGATGAGGCTGCCCTGCTCATGCCTTCACAGTGATTAGGCTGCCTTGCTCCTACTTCCCCAGTGTTTTTGCTGCCCTGCTCCTACTTCCCCAATGTTTAGGCTACCCTGTACCTAGTTCCCCAGTGATTAGGCTGCCCTGCTCCTACTTCCACAGTGATTAGGCTGCCCTGCTCCTACTTCCCCAATGTTTAAGCTACCCTGCTCCTAGTTCCCCAGTGATTAGGCTGCCCTGCTCCTACTTGCCCAATGTTTAGGCTACCCTGCTCCTACTTCACCAGTGATTAGGCTGCCCTGCTCCTTCTTCCCCAGTTATTAGGCTGCCCTGCTCCTACTTCCCCAATGATTACGCTGCCCTGCTCCTACTTTCCTAATAATTAGGCTGACCTGCTCCTACTTCCCCAATGATTAGGCTACCATGCTCCTACTTCCCCAGTGATTAGGCTGTCCTGCTCTTACTTCCCCAGTCTAATTATTAGAGAAATGTGTACGTGACTTACAACTGGAGAGGCTGACTGCAGAACTCTATGTTAGGCGCCAGGGTCCGCTCGTCGGTGCGGCCCGGCGCCTAGCAACCAGGGACGCCGTGCGCGTACAGCCGCCGGCTCCCTGGCAACGCTAGACGCCGGGCGCACGGAGCCGCTCTGACCTTAGCAACGGGGACGCCACGTTCAGCCGCGTTCCCCGTTGCTGGGTCTGTCCTGATTACCTCATGGTGTGCTGGCCGTGCAGCATGCAAGCTGCACGGCATTTCAGTTGATTACCCTGTCTGGATTTTGATTGGAGGGTTCCTGAATAAAGGCACCCTCAGGACTCCTTACAGACGCCGGTGATAGCTTCCTGTTTGCCTGTGTCTGCTACAGAGAGTTTCCAGTCCTGCTCAATCCGGTTGTTCCTGTCCTCAGAGATCCTGTACTCGGAAGTTTGTCATCTGTTCCTGGAGTCTGACCGAGCACCTTTAACATCTTGTGGTGTTCGTGAGTCGCGGCTCAGCCGTGTGTTGCGGCTTGTCCGCTTACTGTTTATTATTTAGTTTACTTGTGTTCTGGAGCTTTTGCGGAGGATTCCGCTCCCACAGATCCACTCTGGTATCCAGCGGTGCTGGATAGGAGTAACGGATCAGGGGATCTTTGGTTGTCCTTTTCCCTGGCGGCTAGTCCGCACATACCTTTGGTTTAAGTTAGTTAGCTTGTAACCCCTGACCTGGTTGCTTAGTCAGAGGGCCCCTTGTTATCACCCTGTCTCGGACTTCCCCTTGTCTCCCTTTAAGACCTGCGGGGGCATCGGGGTTGGGCAGACATAATCCGCCCTTCGAACGCGGCTGCCATGGGCTCAAGCAACCATGGTCTCGCAGGGGATTTCTGAAAACACGGGCGAGACAACGGAGTTAGGGTGCCAGGGGTTACTAGGCTCTCCTGCTCCCACAACCAGCTTATTTTCCCTGTACTCAGACCTCTGCCATAAGATCTCCTCCAGTCTGGAGTACAGGAATCATAACATTATCACCGGCCAGACAAAAGAAAAAAATTTAATTAACAGGAGTTAATTTTTTCACTTATTCAGTTGGGAGATTTTGTCGGCCTCATGAATCCCGCCGGTATTGGGCCAAATCCTGGCCAGCTTCTAGTTAGTCAAATTCAAGAACTTACTCAGATGGTTCAGGATCTGTCCCTCCGGGTGAGGTCACAGGAAGATCTGTTACGGACTTCCCCGAGGGTCATCCCTGAACCAAAAATGCATCTGCCTGACCGTTTTTCTGGGGATAGAAAACAGTTTTTTAATTTTAAAGAGTCTTGTAAACTTTATTTTCGTTTAAGACCAGTCTTCTCAGGTACGGAGGCTCAGCGGGTTGGAATTATTATTTCTCTGCTTCAGGGGGACCCTCAGACCTGGGCTTTTGGTTTAAAGACAGACGATCCGGCCTTATCGTCTGTAGACGCCTTTTTAAAATCTTTAGGGCTATTGTATGACGACCCTGATAGAGAGGCGTCCGCTGAGAGTCAGTTGCGTGCTCTTAGACAGGGTAGGAATCCCGCAGAGAATTATTGTACGGAGTTTCGCCGTTGGTCGAACGACTGTGGATGGAATGACCCAGCTCTGCGCAGTCAGTTTCGCCTCGGCTTATCTGAATCTATAAAAGACAGTCTCCTTCAGTATCCCGCTCCTGAGACTCTCGATAAACTCATGGAGCTCTCTATTAAGATAGATCGTCGGCTCAGAGAGCAGAGGGCTGAAAAAGGGGCATCTGTCGGGTCTACTCCTTGTGTGCTTTCCATTCCTGTAGACATGGAGGAGCCTATGCAGATAGGTCTCTCCAAACTGTCTCCTGAAGAAAGAACCAGGAGGCAAAATTCTGGTCTTTGTTTATACTGTGGAGGTAAGGGACATTTTGCCCGTAGTTGTCCGAACAAATCGGGAAACTTCCTGACCAAGTGAATTGTGAGGGGGTTCACTTTGGTCTGCAGCTCATCTCCTCAAATAACTCACTGTTAGTTCCTGCTAAAGTTTCCTTTGGCAGCCTCTGTTCCTCGGTCTCTGCTTTTGTGGACAGTGGAGCTGCAGGGAACTTTATGGATTTAACATGGGCCAAGGCCTTAGGTATTCCTCAGTTAACCTTGGGTAGGTGTGTCACCATGCATGGTTTAGATGGGAGTCCCTTGTCCAATGGGGTTATTTCTCTAGGTACACCTCCTGTTTTACTCTCGGTGGGAGCCCTGCATTCTGAAAAGATTGAGTTTTTCCTTACTCATTGTCCAGCAGTTCCTGTGGTTCTGGGTCACCCTTGGCTGGCCTTTCATAATCCCATCATTGATTGGCAGTCGGGGGAGATCTTACAATGGGGTACCATCTGTAATAAAGAATGTATTACGCTTCCTATCCGAGTAGCTGCCGCCGTTCCTGCACCCATTCCTGAGGAATATCAGGATTTTGTTGACGTGTTTTCCAAGGGCAATGCGGATATTCTGCCTCCCCATAGGCCTTACGATTGTGCCATTGAGCTAATTCCTGGTGCCACGTTGCCGAAAGGAAGGTTATATGCATTGTCTGGTCCTGAAACTGTGGCCATGAATGAGTATGTGAAAGAAAGCCTTGGGAAAGGTTTTATCAGGCCATCTAAATCCCCTTTAAGTGCAGGTTTCTTCTTCGTAGAGAAGAAGGATGGTTCACTCAGACCCTGCATTGACTTTAGAGCTTTGAATAAAATCTCAGTAAAGAATACTTACCCTCTGCCGCTGATCTCTGTCCTCTTTGATCAGCTACGTTCGGCTGTGATTTTTTCTAAGATTGACCTTAGAGGAGCATATAACCTCATCAGAATCAAGTCAGGGGATGAGTGGAAAACGGCATTCAGTACTCAATCAGGCCACTATGAGTATCTGGTTATGCCATTCGGCCTGTCAAACGCTCCGGCAGTTTTCCAGGATCTCATTAATGATGTGCTCCGTGAATTTCTTGGAAGATTCGTTGTAGTCTACTTAGACGATATTTTGATATATTCTGACTCTGTAGAACAACATGTTACCCAGGTGCGTCAGGTGCTAAAGAAATTACGTGAAAATCACCTATATGCCAAACTGGAGAAGTGTGAATTTCATGTCACGGAGGTATCCTTTTTAGGGTACATTATTTCCCCTCGGGGATTCCGTATGGAACCAAAGAAGCTCCAAGCCATCCTTAGTTGGGCGCAACCCACCAACTTAAAAGCAATTCAGCGCTTTTTAGGGTTTGCGAACTACTATAGAAGATTTATTCACTCTTTCTCTGACCTAGTTGCTCCCATTGTGGCACTTACTAAGAAGGGAGCAGATCCTACCAATTGGTCATGTGAAGCTGAGTTATCTTTTCAGGCCTTGAAACAAGCCTTTGTCTCAGCCCCTGTCCTTAGACATCCCAACCCAGAATTGCCTTTCATTGTTGAGGTTGATGCCTCGGAGGTTGGAGTTGGGGCTATCCTTTCTCAGAAGGATCCAGATTCCCTTGAATTACATCCTTGTGCCTTTATGTCCAGGAAATTCTCATCTGCAGAATCCAACTACGATGTTGGTAACCGGGAATTGCTGGCTATTAAATGGGCTTTCGAGGAGTGGAGGCATTGGCTTGAAGGAGCGACCCATACCATTTCAGTTTTGACTGATCACAAAAATCTTCAATACATTGAATCTGCTAAACGACTGAATGCCCGGCAAGCTCGTTGGGCTTTATTTTGTACTCGTTTCAAATTCATTATCACCTTCAGGCCAGGTTCCAAGAATACTAAGGCAGATGCCCTGTCACGCAGTTTTCTTCCAGTTCAAGACAATAGTCCTGTTACTCCCATACTTCCATCTTCAGTCATTCGGGCAGGCCTCACACAGGATGTATTTACCCAGTTAAAGCTGCTTCAACATCAAGCTCCTGGAAATACTCCTGCTGGTCGTCTTTTTGTCCCTGAGTTTTTGAGAGCTACTGTTTTGGCGGAGTTTCATGATAGCAAGGTTGCCGGGCATCCGGGAATCGCTAAGACTTTGGAATTAGTCTCCCGCTCAGTATGGTGGCCTGGTCTTTCCAAAGACATTAAAGAGTTTGTTTTTTCTTGTCAGGTCTGTGCACAGCATAAAGTTCCCCGTTCTTTGCCTATAGGTCAACTTATGCCCTTGAATGTTCCCCTTAGGCCATGGTCGCATATCTCCATGGATTTTGTGGTGGACCTCCCTCTGTCAGCCGGATGCCGAGTCATATGGGTGGTAGTGGACCGTTTTAGCAAAATGGCCCATTTCATTGCTCTTCCCCGATTGCCATCTGCCCAGGGATTGGCAGTCTTGTTCCTCCGCCATGTTTTCAGACTCCATGGCTTACCCACTGATATTGTTTCTGATAGGGGTCCACAATTCATTGCACAATTTTGGAAGTCTTTTTGTGCTTCGTTAAAGATGAAATTATCTTTAACGTCCGGTTATCATCCCCAATCCAATGGGCAGACTGAGCGAGTTAACCAATCTCTAAAACAATATTTGCGTTTGTACTCGGCCAAACTCCAAAATGACTGGTCTGAGTTTCTTCCTTTGGCGGAGTTTGCTTATAATAATGCCTGTCATTCCTCCACCAATGTGTCTCCATTTTTTGCAGTTTTTGGTTTTCACCCCAGAGCTAATTCATTTTTTCAACATTCCTCTGTCTCCTCTCTGGCCCTGACCTCTCATCTTAAACTTATTTGGAAAAAAGTGCACTTGGCCCTCAGAAAAGCAGCATTCCGGGAAAAAAGATTTTCTGACAGGCTCCGGCGGCCGTGCACTTTTAAAGTAGGAGACAGGGTGTGGTTGTCGACTCGCAACATTAAACTTCGACAAACCTCAGCCAGATTGGGTCCTAGATTTATTGGACCATTTCTCATTATCAAAAAAGTCAATCCAGTTGCTTTCCGGTTACGTTTACCAAAAACTTTACGGATCGGAAATACCTTCCATTGCTCATTACTGAAACCATATGTTTCGTCCAGTAGATTTCCTCGTAAAATATCTCAGGGGAGATCACCAATAAATGTACAGGGTCAGCAGGAGTTCTTGGTGGAGAAGGTTCTCGATTCCAAGTTGTCCCGGGGTCGGCTTTATTTTTTGGTACATTGGAGAGGTTATGGGCCAGAGGAAAGGTCTTGGGTCCTGGATGAGGATCTTCATGCCCCGAGGCTCAAAAGGGCATTTTTTCGAGAATTTCCTCAGAAACCCGGCTTTAGGGGTTCCTTGACCCCTCCTCAAGGGGGGGTACTGTTAGGCGCCAGGGTCCGCTCGTCGGTGCGGCCCGGCGCCTAGCAACCAGGGACGCCGTGCGCGTACAGCCGCCGGCTCCCTGGCAACGCTAGACGCCGGGCGCACGGAGCCGCTCTGACCTTAGCAACGGGGACGCCACGTTCAGCCGCGTTCCCCGTTGCTGGGTCTGTCCTGATTACCTCATGGTGTGCTGGCCGTGCAGCATGCAAGCTGCACGGCATTTCAGTTGATTACCCTGTCTGGATTTTGATTGGAGGGTTCCTGAATAAAGGCACCCTCAGGACTCCTTACAGACGCCGGTGATAGCTTCCTGTTTGCCTGTGTCTGCTACAGAGAGTTTCCAGTCCTGCTCAATCCGGTTGTTCCTGTCCTCAGAGATCCTGTACTCGGAAGTTTGTCATCTGTTCCTGGAGTCTGACCGAGCACCTTTAACATCTTGTGGTGTTCGTGAGTCGCGGCTCAGCCGTGTGTTGCGGCTTGTCCGCTTACTGTTTATTATTTAGTTTACTTGTGTTCTGGAGCTTTTGCGGAGGATTCCGCTCCCACAGATCCACTCTGGTATCCAGCGGTGCTGGATAGGAGTAACGGATCAGGGGATCTTTGGTTGTCCTTTTCCCTGGCGGCTAGTCCGCACATACCTTTGGTTTAAGTTAGTTAGCTTGTAACCCCTGACCTGGTTGCTTAGTCAGAGGGCCCCTTGTTATCACCCTGTCTCGGACTTCCCCTTGTCTCCCTTTAAGACCTGCGGGGGCATCGGGGTTGGGCAGACATAATCCGCCCTTCGAACGCGGCTGCCATGGGCTCAAGCAACCATAGTCTCGCAGGGGATTTCTGATAACACGGGCGAGACAACGGAGTTAGGGTGCCAGGGGTTACTAGGCTCTCCTGCTCCCACAACCAGCTTATTTTCCCTGTACTCAGACCTCTGCCATAAGATCTCCTCCGGTCTGGAGTACAGGAATCATAACACTCTACTAGTGGTGGAGACAGTGAGTCTGTTGTTGAGTTTGAGAGGGGGTGCAGCAGTCGGTAGTAACAGCTGTGGGGGCAGATCGGGTCAATGGGGTTGCAGTAGAGGAGGTACTGTCGAAAGTCTACATATGCTATTTGGGAGGGGGGGAGTGGCAAACACAGGATTTATAGAGGGAGGTTTCCAAATGCAATGCGGGAGTCTAGAGAAGTGGTAGAAGAACTAGTAATGACTTTGGACATTATGTAAACATTGGTTGTTTTATACACTGGAAACTGTAAGGAATACAGTATTAATATTTAACACTATTGATGGTCTATAGTATAGGTTGCATCAAACATTGAAATACTATAAATAAGTGGTCAGGAAAATGTTAAACATACCATAATAAAATAATACACAAACATAATAGAACCAGTACTGCACTTTCTAAGCACACATTCTCCCACCTCATGGTAAGACTCCTGTCTCTTCTTCCTGGTAGCTACTCTCTGGTCCAGTGCACTGATTGAGGACTCAGATCCACACAAACAGCAAACTTGGTAGAAGAAGCTGCTACCACTGGGCATGCGCAGTAGCTCTGTTTTGGCCCTTAAGCTGCATGATTTGGCAGCAGCTCTCCCATAGCTATTGTAGTCGTAAGTTGAGCCACTTGCCAAAAGTAGAGGGGGGGGGGAGTTTCCGGACAATCAGAGCCCCCCCTCCCCCCCCCCCTCCCCTGCATTTGGCTATGGGAGGGGTGCCATCGGCAGTCTTCTTCAGCTGTGGGGGCACAGCGAGTCGGCAGGGGGTAGGTGACCTGGGTTTCATAGTGGAAGCTGGAAGATAGACATCACCACTTCTCTGTGCTGAGTAGCCCAGGCACCTCTGATTGTCCAGTGTCACAAAAGGGTGCGGAGAGAACAGGGATAAGGTAAGGCGATAGCTGCCCTCACTGCTTTTTCCACATCTGGAGGCTCTCTACGTTATCCTGAGATGGCTATTTCTGCTGTGGGGTACACTGGGCTACACAGGGAATAACATCGGGGTGTAGAGTAGGATCTTGATCCGAGGCACCAGCAGGCTCAAAGCTTTGACCTTCCCAAGATGCATAGCGCCGCCTCCTCTGTAACCCCACCTTCGTGCACAGGAGCTCAGTTTTGTAGTTGTTGCCATGCAGTAAGCAGGCATACAACAGGGGGAGTGGGGGGGGGGGGCTTTTCCAGCAAACTCTGAGAAGAGCTTTTCTAAGTAAAAAATGAAGACTTCAAAGGCTGCAGCAGTGACTCTGAGTGTTAGATGTCAGTCTGACATCTCCTGCTTACAGCGGAGGCTCCGGTTTGCTCCTCGTTAGTCACACACCCACTGAAGTTCTCCTGGCCACACTCAGGGAGGAGGTAAGTGGGTCCCCTAGGCGGGTCCCGCTAAAATCGCGATCTGGCGCGGCCGGTGGGAGGCGGGCCGCACGCGCTGTTGTGGACACTGTGGTCGGGCAGGGACTCCACTAAACCACCAGGGCAAGGGCACAGGTCGTTTTTTTTTTACCTCACAAAAAACGTGTTATTAATAGCCCATAGTACCAGTGGTGAAGTCCAGCAGGGTGATAAGGCTTGGACCTGTAGCCCCTCCCCCAGCCCCAGGACACCATCAATAGTAATGTTCCCACCCTGGAGCTGCATATCTCTCTCTCCCTCACTCCCAGTCAGTGTTTGGGCGCCATTACACAGAGCAGCACTTTTCCTGGAACTGTTTGGGCAAATCCTCCTGTGTAAAGCCACCTGCCTGTCAGCGCTGTGCATTTTACAAGACACTTAAGTATTCTACATGTCTGTTGACAGTGTTAGATAAGAAACAGTCCATTTGGTCAGGGTTATATAGTACAAGTACCCTATCTAACATTTAGCTTACTGTATCTCACATACTCTTTGTTTTTATCTGTCTGTAATATCTTTTACAAAATACAAATATATCAAATATATAATCTATCTATTTATGAATCTATCTATCAGTCTGTCTATCTATCCTTGCATCAGTCTTTCTTTCTCTCTTTCTGTTTCTCTTTTTGTGCCTAGCTCTTGTCCTTGCTCTCCCTCCTTCCCTTTCGCCCACGCATTCTCTCCCACGCTCTCTATCTCCCTTTTCACCCCTCCTTATAATGAATTCCTTATTTTAGCTCTTCTATTTATAACCCATTGCAACGCATAGCAGGCAGTGGCAATGCCAACCTCTCCTTCCAAATACTGCTACACCCGAAAATCTATACTTACCAGAACCATCAGTATTACCAGTCTCCCTTGCACACATTCAGGGACAGTGTCAGCATGTTTACACTGCAATGCCATCAATCTAAGAGCAGTTCATATTTACACAATGGTAAAAACACTTTATTTTCATGCAGTTATAGAGAGCAATACACAGATCTCCATTACTGTTCCCATATACCGGCAATCCTTGTATGTACAATCCTACCTGTACCTGCTAATCTATACAGGGCTAGCAACAGCAACTTTGTTGACTAATTCATTATTGGGTAATTATTAGGCGCACATCCTAACTTGAGTATGCTGATAAACAAGTATTACTATAATTATTTATACATTCTGCCAGTACCTGGACGTTTTCAGTGCTAATATGTACAACTTCATCTGTTACTAAAGTTGTACATCTCACCATTAGGGACCCCAAACTCATGGATTTGTTGTATGCAGTCCTATGTGGCTGAGAACAATATTCCATGAGTCCAGCGTTACCATAAGTGCGGCAGATGCTGTGGCTGCACTTACTGGCGCCGCAAGCTGGATAACTGCTTATAGCAGTGGTTTCCAAACTTTTTTGAATCACGGCGCCATAGAATATCCGAATAATTTTCACGGCACCACTAGGCAAAACATTTCTTATTGAGAAATTTAGAAAGAAATATTACATTAAGTAGATCACGTTTATATGTCATCCTTAGGGTCAGTTGTGTGGTGAGGGACAGGATTTGCTTCTGTTTGGCCACATATTTTATGACTGGCAGCCACCAGCACTGGTTTTGCCTATTATATTGACCATGAATAATTTGAATTGGTCCTGGACCACCAACCCAGGGCACCCCTGCAAGTGTCCCGAGGCACCCCAGGGAGCCACGGCACACAGTTTGGGAACCTCTGGCTTATAGGAATAAATTCAATATAATCAAATCCCCTGTGTATTATGCTTTATCAATCGGTGTGGAGAGGGGGGCGGGGCGTATTGGGACCGCATTTAGTATGTTTTGTTTTATGTCACCTGGTGTCCATATATATAGTTGGAAAGGAAAATCCCAGAGTTTCATATTAAAAGATAAGCTCATCTCTTTAAATCTCACTACTTAATGTTAGCACTTGCCACAGCTTGCTGGCCACTACATTTGCCACAAAGAGTGTATTGCAGGGTTACTAGCATGTCCCGCAGGGTTACTAGCATGTCCCGCAGGGTTACTAGCATGTCCCGCAGGGTTACTAGCATGTCCCGCAGTGTTACTAGCATGTCCCGCAGCGCATACCAAGCCTACTCACTTACACACTGTATGAAATAGGTACACACAACTAATACTAAGTCATATTTAACTCTTTCATCACACATCTTGGTAAACTTGGATGTGACTATACAAAGGCCATTATGTACCATTATAGTTACACTGTACAGTATGTGATTTAAATGGACATCAGTGCCAAACACATTAGGTGCAAAGTTGATGACAGTCATAGTATAATACAAAGAGTTTGTGTATCTTACACTAACATCATAGGGTTAAACAATAAACTGACGGATACCAAAATAGTAAATGAAAACATGAATTTGGACAAAATTGGAACTGAGATATAAAGAAGTAACAATAATAAGTGGATAGAAATGTGCCAGGATTCCATAAACCGCATTGTCCCCTTAATCTAAATAAACCCTCAACAAGAATCAGGGAGAATGAATAGTTGAAAGCTCAACCTGTATATAGTTAATGTAAGTCTTGCTAGATCTATATATATAGCTTGTATTCAATGTACATATTTAGTCTCTGGTATACATTTTTACTGTAATGTAAAAATAGCATTAGGAGCTAATTTTAGAGCTTCTCCTGATTAATAAAACTCCTCCGTCTCTCTCCTACATCACTCCTTCTCTCTCTTGTTCTCCCTCCCTTTTCCATTCTCAAAATCAGCGGTTGCCTGTGTAACTCATTGAAAGCCTAAGCTCTTTCTTTCCTCTGTTCTGCTATTTCCAGTCTAAAGTCCTTTATATTTTTTTTTTTTTTGCTTTTACATTTTGCTTTTATCATCTGCAAGTCTAAGAAAAAATATTATTGTTCTTTATTGATTTTACTTTATCTGTGTCCTTGTAGCTGCTTTCTTTCTATTCTGCAGCTTCTCTGTCCATGGTGCTGAGGCTGAACTGATTTTTCTGTCTTCTAATTAGTGTGCAATCATTTTTACTAAGAAGAACTTTGCCTATGGGCCTAATTCAGACCTGTTCGCTCGCTAGGTTTTTTTTGCAGTCCTGCTTTCGTATAGTCGCCGTCCCCAAAGGGGAGTGCATTTTCGCTTTGCAAGTGTGCGAACACATGTGTAGCAGAGTTGTACAAACAGATCTTGTGCAGTCTCTGAGTAGACCAGGACTTACTCAGACGCTGCAAACACTTCAGCCTGTCCAGGACCAGAATTGACATCAGGAACCCTCCCTGCAAATGCATGGACACACCTGCGTTTTTCCAACCACTCCCAGAAAACGGTCACTTGCCACCCACAAGCGGCTTCTTCCTGTGACTCTTAGTGGATTCTTCGCACAAACCCATCACTGAGCGGTGATCCGCTTTGTACCCGTGCGACGCACCTGCGCATCGCAGTTTAGACTTGATCTCCCGTTGTACAAAATGCAGCCTAGCGATCAGGTCTGAATTAGGCCCTATAACAGGAGGCATCTTCCCGCCTCAGTTCTTTAGTCTTAAGCAGGGCCGGTTCTAGCCCTTTTGGCGGCCCGGGCTGGAAATAGGGGCGTGGCTTCATACAGGGGGCGTGGTCAGTTACGCCCCCTGTAGAGTTGTGCCCCCATTTGTGCTCCCTGTAGAGTAGCGCCGCTTACACAAAAAAATAATAATTAATACTTACTATCCCCGCTCCTGATTCCCGACCGCTGCAGACCTCCGCCGGCGCTGCTCCTCTCCTCGGATCTATGGGAGAGACGTCATGACAGCTCTCCCATAGCACAGCATAGATAGACACTAGAGGTCAATTATGACCGCTAGCATCTGTGTCAGTGCCACAATGCTGTGGGATACTGTGATGATGTCATCACGCACCGCACAGCAAAGGTCCTCTCCACAAAGGGAAACTAGATGGGTAGCGTCTAGTTCCCTTCACAGCGGGGGACCAGCGGGGGACACAGCGGACACAGCGGGGGGCACAGCAGCACAGTAGCGGATCTTGCCATGGTGCGGCGCCCTCTGGAAGGCGGCGTCCCGGGCAAAAGTCCTGCTTGCCCGTGGCAAGATCTGCTACTGGTCTTAAGGGTCTATGCAACCAAATTGCATGCTAATTCTCATGGCTGCATATGCATGATCTCATTTTCTGAACATGAGCCGTGAGATAGCCTTAGCAAACAGGTGTACGTTCAACTCTGTACTAGCTCAGAAGATGCTGTTTTAAGTTCCAAATTGTCTGCCTGACTCTTCTCAGAGTGCACACCCACCATCATGATACTCAGAAACACAAAAAAACAATACCTGACTAGTGTTGTGTGGAAAATGCTCATGATGAAATCAGTACAAACTTTGTCTACCCTATCACCACCTTATATCGATCTCTTGCATTAATGTGGTTGGTTATGATTTTCTGCTGCTTCTTGGTTTTGCTTCATTTATGACTTTAGTTAACTGTGAGAGAGAGGGGGACATTGGGACTTATCGCTTCTTTTGTGTTTGAATATTTTTATTACATTTGCTTAAAAGCAGCTATAAATTTTACTTCCAGAAGTAGTGCAACTGGAAGATACAAAGGGGGTCACTCCGACCCGATTGCACGCTGCACTTCTTCGCAGCTATGCGATCGGGCCGGAACTGCACATGCGCGGCAGCCACATTGCACAGGTGCGCCGTTGCCGGGCAGTGACGGCGCAAACAAGAAAGCGATCGCAGCAACGACCTCTAGAAGATTGACTGGAGGAAGGCGTTCTGGGGCGTCAACTGACCGTTTTATGGGAGTGGTACGGCGAACGCAGGAATGTCCAGGTGTTTGGAGGGCGGCTATGTGACATCAATTCCAGGACCTGCATCGCTGGATCAATCGCACAGGGTAAGTAACTGTTACCCTGGTCTAGTTCCACACATTACTTTTTTTGCATAGCAGGGCTGCACAAGCGGTCGCAGCCCTGCTATGCAAAAAAGCCCTCCCCCATAGGCAGAGTCGAGTTGATCGCACGGGCAGCAAAAAGTTGCTACATGCGATCAACTCGGAATGACCCCCAAAATACATCCCATAATAAGTATAGCACAATACCTAACATCAGGGACGACCGTGGTCAGAAAAATGCTGTTTGCTTTCCAGTAAACAGGGGACTGATTGTAAACTAGGATTGTCAGCTCTTTTTATCATTTCAGTTATCTCATCCTGCAAAATTAAATCTTGTTTCTGCACCAGAGTGCAAAACTAGGTACGCTTATTCCCTGCAATTTCCCTGCAGTTTGTACATAGGTTTACCTTTGTCATGAGCCACTGCTGTGGCTCATTCCTGTTTGTGTTCTGTGTAACTACAGCCTGTCTCCTGTATGTGTGGTCTGAGCAGTTCACCTGTCAGATAGCTCAGGGCCGGCTCCAGGCACATTCGACTGGAGCGGCCGAACAGGGCGCCGGCTATTTAAGGGCGGCTGCCCATTTCAAATATGGTGCCGGCCATCTGCCAATCAGAGCTCGCGGACCGGCAGCAGCGGCTCCTGATTGGCTGCCAGGCCACGAGCTCTGATTGGCTAGAGGACCGGCGCCATATTTGAGATGACCGGCGCCGGAGAACAGCTACAGCGCCGCAGACATCGCGGTGGATCACGGCTGAGTCTGGTCCGGAGGGTGCTGCTGTAGCTCGATCTTGTCCCTGCTGCCTGCATGTAGCTGAGGTCCCAGGAGCAAAGCTCCCAGACCTCAGCATTCTGAACACTGCGCACCACCCATTCCTCTCCGCACGTGGATACAGTTATCTGGCACTGGGGGCATTTGTGTATCTGGCAGCACTGTGGGGGCATTTATGTATCTGGCAGCACTGTGGGGGCATTTTTGTATCTGGCAGCACTGTGGGGACATTTATGTATCTGGCCACACTGTGGTGGCATTTATGTATCTGGCAGCACTGTGGGGGCATTTATGTATCTGACAGCACTGTGGGGGCATTAATGTATCTGACAGCACTGTGGGGGCATTTATGTATCTGACAGCACTGTGGGGGCATTTATGTATCTGACAGCACTGTGGGGGCATTTTTGTATCTGGCAGCACTGTGGGGGCATTTCTGTATCTGTCAGCACTGTAGGGGCATTTGTGTATCTGGCATCCACTGTGGGGGCATTTATGTATCTGGCAGGACTGTGGGGGCATTTGTGTATCTGGAATCCACTGTGGGGGCATTTATGATGTATCTGGCAGCACTGGGGGGGGGAATTTTTGTATCGAGCATCCACTGTGGGGGCATTTATGTATCTGGCAGCACTTTGGGGGCATTTATGTATCTGGCTGCACTGTGGGGGCATTTATGGATCTGGCTGCACTGTGGGGGCATTTATGTATCTGGCAGCACTGTGGGGCATTTATGGATCTGGTAGCACTGTGGGGGCATTTTTGTATCTGGTAGCACTGTGGGGGCATTTGTGTATCTGGCAGCACTGTGAGGGCATTTATGTATCTGTCATCCACTGTGGGGGCATTTAAGTATCTGGCAGCACTTTGGGGGCATTTATGTGTCTGGCAGCGTTGCTGGGGGCATATAATGTGTATCTGGCAGCACTGTGGGGGCATTTATGTATCTGCCAGCGTTGCTGGGGGCATATAATGTGTATCTGGCAGCACTGTGGGGGCATATAATGTGTATCTGGCAGCACTGTGGGGGCATTTCTGTATCTGGCAGAACTGTGGGGGCATCTCTGTATCTGGCAGCACTGTGGGGGCATTTATGTATCTGACATCCGCTATGGGGGCATTTATGTATCTGGCAGCACTGTGGGGGCATTTATGTATTTGACATCCACTTTGGGGGCAATTATGTATCTGACATCCACTGTGGGTGTCATTTATGTATCTGGCATCCACTGTGGGGGCATTTATGTATCTGGCATCCACTGTGGGGGCATTTATGTATCTGGTAGTGCTGCTGGGGGCATGTCTGGCAGCACTATGGGGGCATTTATGTATCTGGCAGCACTGTGGGGGCATTTGTGTATCTTGCTGTACTGTGGGGGCATTTGTGTATCTGGCATCTACTGTGGGGGCATTTATGTATCTGGCAGCACTGTGGGGCCATTTATGTATCTGACAGCACTGCTGTGGGCATATAATGTGTATCTGGCAGCACTGTGGGGGCATTTATGTATCTGGCAGCACTGTGGGGACATTTATGTATCTGGCAGTACTGTGGGGGCAAATTGTGTATCTGTCAGCACTGTGGTGGCAATTTGTGTATCTGGCAGCACTGTGGGGGCATTTATGTATCTGGCAGCACTGTGGGAGCATTTGTGTATCTGGCAGCACTGTGGGGGCATTTATGTATCTGGTATCCACTGTGGGGGCATTTGTGTATCTGGCAGCACTGTGGGGACATTTGTGTATCTGGTAGCACTGTGGGGGTATTTGTGTATCTGGCATGGCACTGCTGGGGGCATATGTGTATCTGGCACTGCACTATTGGGGGCGTATGTATATCTGACACTCTACTGGAACGTTTTGTGTATCTGACACTACACTGGGGACATTATATGTGAGGAACACTACTGTGGGTGTTATATGTAACCTGCTAATTGTATGTGTAGAGGGGGTGTGAAAATAAATATATATATAGAGTTTGGTAATATAAAGTTGCGAGGCCACGCCCACTTTCTTAGGAGGTAGGGGGGGGGGGGGGCGCTTCAAAATTTCTCGCTCAGGGTGCTAGTAGGTCTGGAGCCAGCCCTGAGATAGCTAGGTCATTACCGTGTGTTATCTGTTTCTATTGGATCATCATGCCATGTTTTCCTGCATTCTCAGTGCATTTCTTTTTTTTTTTTATATACATTTTATTCATGAGAAGACATGGATAGGAATGAAAAACACAGGTGACCTACGCAGAGGCCATTTGGGCACAGATCTAAAGATAAACCAAAACTAAAAACTAATAAAAGATTTGTAGGTAATACAATGCTTTCCCTTTTATTACCCAGCTTGCCCTTCACCTGAGGCCGGCTAGAGCTTACTGGTTCCTGTATGTACCTGTGCCTGGTCCCTGTCCTATGGTGGAATCTTGAATGTGTGCAGTTGGTGCTATCACAGTGCTTGTGATACCCGGTCCAGTTTGCATCCTGTGTGTCCTGTCCTGCCAGTCCAGAGCACATTATTCCTGTCACCTGAGTTCCTGATTGTGCATTGGGAGACCTAGCTGGAAGTACTTTCAGACAGCTCCAGCCTTACCTTGCAGTGTCTTGCTTTGTTCTGCCTTGCCTGGAATCCTGGGGTCTCCTGCAACTAAGTAATCTTGTTATCTGTACCCTGCCTTGCTCTGCCAAGTTCTTTAGGAACTCACTGCTTTATGATTTATTATTCATACCATCCTGTGTATTGTACATGTATACACGGACTTGTTGTTAATAACATCCTGTGCTTTGTAGTATATACATAATTCTTGTATTAAGATTATATTCAAACCTGTGCATTGTTGCACTCATGGTCATTTGGTTATTTCTTTCCTGTTTGTAGTCTCGTTAGTCTTAGCTAGTTTCTCCCCTTATTCTCTCTCGGTTGGTGCCTGTTACCTCGTAAGACCTGGGGGCATCGGAGTCTGGGCGGACCTAATTTGCCAATTCAAACGCAGCTGCTAAAGGAGACGACTAGCTCTGCAGGCGCCAACCGACTACGGGAGAAATAACGGAGTTAGGGGTAGAGTAGGTGTTGCAGCCATTTCCCTTTCCCGGCTGCAGCTCACTCATGAGTTCTGGAACTCGCTCGTTGCCACCCGCACCCCTGAGTTCCAGATACTCAGTTCATATCAACCCTATTAACTATTCTGTGGTTTCTAAACTGTTCTTAAATTTACTGTTTTTATATTCTCCTATTTTGTCACCAGATGAGTTGCATTCCAGAGCTGGGTAAATCTTGACAGCTTTGCCTCTTGCCATTTGGAGGATCTTGGGGTGTCTCCAGGTGAGTTAGCTCTCATTTAAGAAATCTATAAATGTATATGCTATTATCATGTAGCAATACACAAATGTAATGACCTAAAGTGGGTGCTATTATCATGTAGTGTTAGGACCACCGTATCAGAGATGCCATGAAGTGGCTGGTGGCTTAATCATATCTTTGCAAATATATGTAACTGAGATCTCTGATTTTAATCATATAGAATGTAAATCTCATTTGGAAGTCTATTATAGTGTGCTGGGGGAATTCTGTGGTGTTTTTTCTTGTCTAGATTAGCCCCTCCCTTGTAAGCACCTATAATAGACTAATAAGTTGATCTGAGCAACTTGTCATTTTTGAGTATCACAGCTTCACATCTTCCATAGAAACCTATGGAGCCTGCGGCTGCTGTCAGAGATGGAGCAGCGGTCCCTCCATAGTGTATTCAGGAGATGCTTGATATTTGCAGGTATCCCCTGTTTTCAGGGTATATTCTGCGAATATTATTTGATACATAGGCTCCTAAATGAGACAAGAAAGAGAATAGAAGAATACTGTGGATGGATAAAAGAGTACAATGGATGGATACAATTGGAACTTATTTGCATTGATGGTGGTACTCACTATCATTGAAGTTATTTTGGAAGGCTGTATTGTCTATTATTATGAGAAGTACATATGTTCAGCTCCCTTTTATCGCTCTTACTATTTTACTGTATAAACAGTGGCGTAACTACAGGGTGGCTAGACTGGCAAATGTCCAGGGGCCCACAAGGTGAAGGGGGCTCAACCCACAATCAGTCACTAACTGCTGTAGACTAAATACATGATTTGACAATTAATTTCTGTGTACACAGTAATATTAAATTACTATACCATTCAGTTAGAGTTGTGACTTCTAAAAATACAATACAATGGCGAAGCAGTAAGAGTGCCTAAACTTCATAACCATATTGGCTCTGCTTACAGGCTAGACAGTGAGCGGTGCGGCAAGATAGTGTAAGAGCTTTATAAGTGTATCAGCTGTGCCTTTGCTTACCCAGCTGCTAGTCGTTATTGTTGATGTTCGCAAATAACTTTCAACAGTTTCAACATTACCATCTCTTCATGTAGATGCCTAGTATAATCACAAATATTTTTCAAGTGCTATTATAATGTCCTCCAAACAATATGCAAGTGGTAGTGAGAAACGAAAAAAGAAACGAGAAAAGCAAGAAAAGTTTTTTTTCTTCCACCTTGAGAGTTTGCCAATGGCCTCCAGGCCTCTAGTTACGCCACTGTGTATAAACCTTTACCTAACATCTACAGGGCCTCAGATAAACTTATTTCTAATGCTGTCTAAGCCCAATTGATTAAAGACTTGCAAATAACTACACTTACAGCTTTCAATTAAGTTATTAACAAAATATGGAGATTGTGTCATCAATGAAGTACAAGTCCCTAGCTTGCTCCATGTACAGTCCTTTCACAAGGTCTAGAATCCATGGTATCTCTACCATAATACACCCCCGCCAAGCAACTGTAAACATTAACTTTCAAAACCTTCAGCCTTCATAACCCCCTTCGCCGCTTGGCCTTCCTCAATTCCTAAGTTTTCCATCTCCCTTGCTTCCATACACATACTTCTTTTAGCAGCTTCAGACCAATTACCTCCCTTTCAATTTAATAAAAAACATGCAAGGGATCAAACAAGCGACATTGGCCCTCATTCCGAGTTGTTCGCTCTGTATTTTTTATCGCATCGCAGCGATTTTCCGCTTAATGCGCATGCGCAATGTCCGCACTGCGACTGCGCCAAGTAAATTTGCTATGCAGTTAGGAATTTCACTCACGGCTTTTTCATCGTTCTGGTGATCGTAATGTGATTGACAGGAAATGGGTGTTACTGGGCGGAAACTGGCCGTTTTATGGGTGTGTGCGGAAAAACGCTACAGTTTCTGGGAAAAACGCGGGAGTGGCTGGAGAAACGGGGGAGTGTCTGGGCGAACGCTGGGTGTGTTTGTGACGTCAAACCAGGAACGACAAGCACTGAACTGATCGCAGATGCCGAGTAAGTGTGGAGCTACTCAGAAACTGCTAAGAGAGGTGTAATCGCAATATTGCGAATACGTCGTTCGCAATTTTAAGAAGCTAAGATTCACTCCCAGTAGGCGGCGGCTTAGTGTGTGCAAAGCTGCTAAAAGCAGCTTGCGAGCGAACAACTCAGAATGAGGGCCCTTGTTACCTTTTTGTTTTTGTATGGTTAGCCTGTGGTACCCCATAACATGGTCATGTTCCAAATAATGCATGTATGTAATATGGAGTTTACTGGGACCTATGTCGTAAATCCAACTTCTATATACTCTGTTACCTCAGTTTATGTCTCAAAAGTACCTGCTTTTGTCCTATGCAATGGTGACAGCTTATATTGCGATAAGGAATTGTTGCTCATTTTCCTGCACAACTCTTTGTATGTGAGGGAAAATAAGCAAAGATACATCACCACACAATACATTAATGATTAGTAACGAGACACATCACAGAGGACTGAATTTCCATTCTTGTTTAAAGAATAAAAAGAGACCGCCATCGTAGACACTAAAACAGAGGCTGAAGCATTATGTTTCATTAATAAGTGGCTGGGTCAAAGAAAGGAGATTACGGTCAGAATTCGGACGCCGGAATTCTAACACTGGCCACGAGACTAACCCTGGGATCCTGACATGGGTCACATGCTGTTGTTGGAATCCCGAATGTAAGTTTGCCGGGGAGGCTTAGTGTTAGGCTGGGGAAGGGGGAGAGGTTTAGAGTAGGCTGAGGGGAGGGTTAGGCTGCAGGTGGAGGGCGGGGGGGATTGGGGTTAAACTGCGGGGCGGGAGGTTTGGGGCTAGGCACTAAGGTGGCAGGGTTAATATTAGGCAGTGGGGAGGGAGGGTTAGGTCTAGGCACCATCAGGGATGGTTAGGTTGATGGGGGAGGGTGGGGGGGGTGGTACGGTTGGGGTCAGGCTGCAGAGAGGGAGGTTTAGGCTGCAGACGGGGTGGGGGGGAGTTAGGGTTAGGCTGCGGGGAGGGAGGGTTAGGCACTAAGGAGGGGAGGTTAAGCACTAAGTGGGAAGGGTTAGGATTAAGCTGCGGGGAGGGAGGGTTAGGGTTAGGCTGCGGGGGGTAGTAGAGGTTAGGGTCAGGCTGCAGGGAGGGAAGGTTAGAGTTAGGGGGATACAGGGAGGGATAGCATACTTACCTAGTAGGTGTTGGGATCCTATGTGTCGGTATACTGCTGTCGTTATTCTGACTGCCAGCATCCCAAGTGCCGGGATCCCGATACCATCCCAAGAAAAGAGCTTGAAAAGGACTATATAAAAGGTGTCCCCAGATGTAGATTACTGCCATGGACTGCTCATTTACTCACCTCTGATTCCCTAAAAGGAAGCATGAGGGGAAGGAGATGTAGATTTTAAGTGATATGTAAGCTAGGGAAAGTAAGAAAAAAGAAAGAAGCAGGACTGCCTGAAGAAGGGAAGAAAGGAAGATTGAAATATTCCTTCTATTTCCTTTCAGTTGTCCTTTTCTATCTCCTTCTATTTATCATATTTCTTTTATATTTCCAGCTCTCTAGCAGTCTGTATCTGTGTCTCTGCTCCCCACCCTCTATCTTACTCTCCTCTCCACATGTTGGTGAGTCATAGCCTGCCAGTCTGAGTCACCTAAGGTATTTTTAGCAACAGATTTAGGCAGCATTGTAGTCCACTGCTGGGGACAAGGGGACAGAGGGACATAGAGAAGGAGGGGAGTCATATGAAGCAGGATCTGGGGGTGGCAAGAACATTATATCAAATTGATGCTACTGCAGTAACACATTGTATATAGTTCATAGTCATGTATAGAAAAAATAAAGAAAAAAAAGGAGGTGTTGAGGCTGAGGACTATATTAACACTTACATTGTCATGCAACACATGTACACACACACCAAATGCTCACAGACACATGCATATTCTCATTCAACACACTGAGGAGACATTCAGAACTTTCCTCTACCCATATACACTGATACAGCTGACACTTGGTAACTTTTTCATACTCAAGCACCGCATGTACACTAATTCAGTATACTCTATACCCATACGTGTACAGTCATACAAATACATTTTTTAATGTATATCTACAAATAAAACATATGTACAGTCATACAGCATACACTCACAGACTGTGAGAAATTGTCAAATAAATCTGTATATAACAAGGATAAGAGTAGCTGAGGCCCACGTTAAGAGTCTCCTGAAATATGAAGACGTGCTTGTCCTATAATGTGTATACTGTGACACATGGGAGTCACCACAAAGGGTGTCCTGTATTACACAAACTTCAAAGCATTTGAAGTAAATATATTACTCAGTGTCAATCTTCCCACTTGATGAGTAGATGTGACCTGGAGTGGTATAGTCTTTCAAGAGATGAATTTGACACATCTCAAGCCCAGCTGACTGCTCCTCAGCTTTAAACCAGTCAACCAAGGAACAAAAGAAGTGCATGAAGCAGCTTCTTTTGGCAGTTGTCCGTCTGCAATTTTATGTAAATGCCGCTACATACATATACATACCTTCTATACATCCATACAGCTAAATGTGCAAGGACTGAGATACCCACTTTCAGGGGACTGAGACCTACATAAGGTGTTGGATAGACGTATTTCTCATTTACAGGATACATATAATGACATATCCATGCAAAGATAAATTCATGCTTGATCTATCATAGTATTATTGTTAGGGTTTAGTTTAATTAGTATATAACATATAGTCATTTATATTTCAAAGGCAATGGTTAGCCAAGAAGCAAAAGATCTTGTCATGGATTCAGCAAGCCAGTCACAGGTGGGCTGAGAACGACTTCACTAGGAGTGTTACAAGATTCTTAAAAGGTCTTTGATCCTTTGGTCACCATTCAGGAATGCCCAGCACATTTCTAAACTATCTCTGATACCGTGCATCTCAATAATCACAACTGCACCTCTGTACATACACACAGTGTAACATATCTGACTTACAAGTCTTTAGGGTTTTTAAAGGTTTTTTTGTGTACACCTAGTAGCTAAATAATGCACAACTTTGTGAACAATGGAATTGCAAGTTGACTCAGAATCAGGCTCTTCATGTGCGGATTGATTAGCTAACCCCTCTGCCCAAGTTGGTAATTCCCTCTATTTACTGTACTGATTCTCAGCTGCCCCTTCTTTCCATGAAGACAGACCCCCACTCTATTCCTTGCCCCATGGTGCTGATGCCAACTCTGCCCCTCTTGGTGCAGAGTCCTGCTCTGCTTCCTCACTCCATGGTGCTGATTTACACTTTGTCACTCCTTCCATGGGACTGTACTTCCCCACTCCATAATTCCATATTATTACTCTCTCCATGGTGCTGATATCCACTGTGCTTCTTCTCTCCATGGTGCTGATTCCCACGCTGCTGCTTCTCTCCATGGTGCTGATTCCCACGCTGCTGCTTCACTCCATGGTGCTGATTCCCACGCTGCTGCTTCTCTCCATGGTTCTGATTCCCACGCTGCTGCTTCTCTCCATGGTGCTGATTCCCACGCTGCTGCTTCTCTCCATGGTTCTGATTCCCACGCTGCTGCTTCTCTCCATGGTGCTGATTCCCACACTGTTTGTTCTCTCCATAGTTCTGATTCCCATGCTGCTTCTTATCTCCATGGTTTTGATTCCCACTCTTTCCCTCTCAGCATGGTGATTTTTGTCACTTGGCCCCCTCTGTCCAGAGTTCTGATATCCATTATTTTCCCTAGTTTCATGCTGTGCCGTGCTACCTTGCACCCTCTCCAGAGTGTTGATTCTCCAAATGCTATCTCCATTATGCTGTTTCCATGCTGTAAAGTTTCCCCATACAAATAAATGTTTAAATTCATGCTATACTTCTCTCCATGGTGCTGATTCCCACTCTTTCTCTCTCAGCATGGTAATTTGGGTGGTCTTCTGTATGCCGAATGTCGGGACACCCGGCATACCGACAACTATTGTCCCTCGTGGGGGTCCACGACCCCCCTGGAGGGAGAATAAAATAGTGTGGCGCGCGTAGCGTGCCACCGTGCCCGCAGCGTGGTGAGCGCAGCGAGCCCACAAGGGTCTCCTTTGCGCTTGCCATGCTGTCGGCATGCCGGCAGTCGGGCTCCCGGCGCTGGTATGCTGGTCACCGGGAGCCCGAGCGCCGGCATACCGTACGACACCCTGGTAATTTTTTTTCACTTGGCCCCCTCTGTCCAGATTTCTGATAACCATTCTTTTCCCTAGCTTCATGATATGCTTTGCCATCTTGCCCCCTCTCTTCAGAGTGTTGATTCTCTGAATGCTATCTCCATTATGCGGTTTTCATACTGTAAAGTTTCCCTGTGCAAATAAATGGTTAACATAATCACACAAGAGCTCACTGTCTCTCATGTAATATATTCCCTAAAATGCTATGTGTTTCTGTGATCATTCTGATCTGACTTCCCCAATCTTGTTCTATCCAGTTGTTCTAAGAGTGATAAAAGTTTTTGAAGACTTTATGTTGCAGTCAGATGAAGACAATTCCAAAGTAAATGGATAAATATTCTGACCATTCTAGCCTCCCAAAATGGTGGGTCTACTCTGAGCTATTGGTGTTTTATGACTGGAGGGGTTGATGTCAATGCCCCCCCCCCCCCTCTCTCTGCTTTGAACAGTCAGTGATAACCGTTACAGAGACATCAGGTAATGAAGAATTGAAAGACTCAGCAAACTACATAATTATACTTCTCATAAAATGTGCAGACATGCAAAGCAGAAACTACAGTATGGATCACTGCCTAGGACTTGCAGAAAGTTATGGTTGAAGTGTGAGTAGTCATTGGGTTCTCAGCTCAGTGTTGCAAAGCCTGTAGTTTCTAGTCCAAACTACAGGACCCTGATTCTGGTGCAAAACCACTCCAGACATAAGTGTACAGGACATCTAATTTCTCCACGTACTGCTCCATGGTTGATGATCTGATGTATTACAATTTCTAGGTTGAATAGGTGAAGACCACTGCATTTGTTGCACATTAAAATACCACCATCTACTAAGCACATGAATGTATCTGGAGTTGAAATTTAGAGGGAAATTTATTAAGTTGTGGGTTGGTAATATCTGCGCGATGGTAGCACTTTCCTGGTAGGATAATATCCACTGATACACTAAACTCAAAACTTTTGCAAAGATGCAGAGTATCCACTTTAGAACAAAGGGCCGGATTCAGAGATGTATGCAAATGGAATTGCAGCTGCTAATTGTATGCAGTGGCTCTGGGAAAATTTGCAAATGTTACAGCCATAGGAATTGTATTGAGATGCCCAATGGAAGCATCTCAGATCCTCCGCTTGTGTATGAAGATGCAAACATTGGACACACATCGGTTGACGCCAGAGCCTTTATGACTGTGTACCAGATCGCAGGCCGGGCAGTTCCAAACGTTTTAGTAGCCCCCCATTACCACTCACAAGTGATGCCTGACTTTCATTCACTTTGCAAACAAATCCACACTGTGTCCGATGATGCAAGACCACCTTGGCAAATGAGCAGTGCAATTCTACGTAAACCATCGTCCTTGCATCCTTCTCTGAATAAGGCCAAAATTGACTGTACTGATTTTCCACCATTAAAAATATACAAACCACCAGATTTGCTAAGCATCAAACTGGCTGCCAGAAATGGCAAAAAACTGAGTGCCTCTGAGAGACATATTGGGTCAAGTACTTTGGTTTTATTACATTGTCATTTGTGTGCGTGGAATGTATTTTCCCTGGCTGGTGGAAACGATATCTCACTGAAAATATAAATTTGCAGATGAACAGAGGCGCTGTGACAACACGCCATACTGGATTCATCCCATAAAAGTGTAACATCCACCCCATGAAGCTTATACTTCTTTTTAACTAAAAAAAACAAAACCTTAGTTTAGAAAAAAAAATTGAAACAAGTAATGGACACGACTTTATGTTTTTGAGTACTTTTTGATTCCCAAAAGAACACATAAGACACTTTTAAATAAGTAATGGCATATAAATGGGAGGAGTTATGTGCTTAATTATCATATATGGATGAAGGATAAGCCAAGCACAACAGCTGGGTTTTTTTAGACATAAAAATCAGTCTGGAAACATTATGTAGGAGGGAAAACAATCACTGGTGGGACAAAGTGAGCGTCAACATCGTATGCTTTATGGAACATTTCCCAGCTTGTGGCAGGCAGTGACATAATGTGCAACAAGTTGTGCTGTAACCAATTTTCTTTTACTAGATCAATAGATGTTTGAAAAGAAAGCCTACCTTTTATTGCAGTCAGGCTTATGTAGCCAAACACTTGACCAATATGTATGTTAGTGATTTCATGACTTTATTGAATCCCACGAGTTGGTAGCATACAGTACCTTATTTACCTGAGTATTTTCACATTTATCCCACAGTCCTAGTGTTCTGCAGCTCTATCCTATATGTCTATTTTGTGCCAATGGAGTCGTGAAGAGTCACTGCTATTCTTGTCAACACCTCAAGAAATATAATGAATATTTTTTTTATATGTATTATTGTTTTCCTTTGAGATTTTATTGTCCCTCAAGGAACTGACTCAGTGCCCTTCACGAAACTGACCCTTCATTTAATTCCTGCTTTGTCTGTCATTTGGCCATTTAATAATTCACATTCTCCTGCTTCGTTTTCACAGATCTCCACATCTCTAATTAATCTCTATGCTTTAAAATGAAAATGTCTTGTAAACAGTCTATAGAAAGCAGTGTGTATGTATGTACTCAATGTAGCCACTAGCCTGGTTGTTATATCTGTTGTTGTTCAGACATGAATTACTCAACTTTTGATGTGTCATTGCACTAATTAAGATGCCGCCTCACTAGAGTTCAGTAAATATTCCCTGGAAAAAGGAACATACTGTCTTTCTAAATATATAGGACACTTGAGGTTTGTGGGAGTTTGGATTCATAGCTGGGAAACAACCCAGAACATTCAAAATTCTGAGAAGACTATTAATGCAGTGGTTGACTAAGACTCCCCTCTGCTCATCTGAGAGCAGATGGTGGTATTTTCCTCATACTGTATACATTTTTGTTATATTTGAAGAGCTATCCTAAACAGTGTTGCATTTAAATGGAACTTTGGACATAAGAGGTGAGATGTAATAGCATCTGAGACTTCCAGAGGTACATTATGCTGGACAATCTCAGACATTTTTTTAAGCGGCACTCATTTACAAGGCATGGTTTTGCCTTGTAAATGACTGCCACTTTAAAAGAATGTCAGAGATCGTCCGGCATCCCGCATCTCCAGGAATCTCGGACGTTATTACATCTCGCCTCAGGATTCTGAAGTTAATAGTACAATGCCATTTAAAGTCCTGGACAGGAGGTGATCTTTTTGGGATGTAGTCATAATGTCAACAATCAAAATGTCAAATGTCATAATGTTAACATAGTTAAAATGACAACACCCAACAGGTTGAGGCCTGCAAAATATTGACACATGAAATGTTGACACAGTTAAAATATTGACAATAGAAATCTTTAGTTTAGGGTTATGCTGGGTACACACTGGCAGATATATTGGACAATCAGTTGGTTGTCCAATATATCTTTTGCTGATCTGCAGGTGTGTACAAGCAATATGTCTATGAAAGACGTCTTTCACAGATATATTGCATCCGCTGTGCAACACAGCAGATGACCAATATATCTGCAGATATATTAGTGCATCTTTCAGTGTGTATGAACAATCCCCATCTGCATATATAGCTGCAGATGGATTTAACAGCAGATATATCTTTAAGATAAATTGGCACATCTTTCTGTGTGTATGAACAACCACTATCTGCAGATATATCTGCAGATCGATTGAACTGCAGATATATCTGCAAGTGTGTACCCAGCTTTAGTCTTAAAATTGGGTGCCAACGTTTTAGCTGTCAACATTTTACACGTCAACATTTTGTCAGTGTCGACATTTTCAAGTTGACTACATTCTGAACATGTCAAAATTTTGTCTGTCGATATATTGTACCTGCGATCAATATGGTGTCTGTATAATGACTGTCAACATTATGTATGACAGAACATACAGAACCCGTCATTTTATCTGGATGTCTGGTATTGCTATTACACATTTTATCACAAATCACTTTCACAGAGGGAAAAAAATATTGTTGCATTCAGCAAAACATTCATAAAAAATATAACAGACTTATTGCGTGATTTAAATTATTTTTGTATTTGTCTCTACTGTGAATAAATAAGAGGATTTTTGGTCACCTACCATTGAATCCTTTTTCCTGAAGCAGGCTGTGTGACACTGGACCATGGGATTGCAAGATGGGCTGGAGTTTGTCACTTAAACTATTGTAATTTGAATTCTTTTTTTTTTTTTACATCAATGTTTTTTTTTTTTTAAATCTTTGCTTTTCAAAATGGGGAGGTACAGAAAAGAGGAGAGAAAAAGGCGGGGGAGGGTTCAAGGTAATACAACATCGTGAGACTGTAACTTTAATTCTAATCTCTTCCCCCTGTAATGGTCACCGGCTGTGCTGTAGGACAGACACAATACCATTTGTGCACATCTGCCGATCATAAAACGATATTTCGGATGATATATCGTTCCACGTGTGTACCCAGTATTACCTCACCTCTGTCAAACCCGGAAAGATAGGATAGCGCTGGCAGCTCAGCACCCTCTTAACAGCAGACTCTTGCTGATTCCATTAAGCTACTCACAATGGCACACCAATGGTCATATCTTTTTCATCGCATATGCTTTATCAGGATTGGCAGAGGATCACTCTTGTCCCAAGTGTGTGTCTCCTAAGGCAGGCATGGTCACTGTCTCTGGGCATGTCCTATGACAATTTTGGGCACAGGTGTGCCATTATGTTATCCACCACTTTGTTAATTGCTTACCTTTTTTCCCCAATGGGACATTTTTTTTATTTTGCATGTGACTAAAGAGGCAAGTAAAGTGTTACTATGTGTATCGGCAGCAGCTAAAAAGAGCGTTATTCAGTTATGGATGCATACCACTCTCCCTTCTTTCTTGCTCTTTGTAGAGAAGCTTTTCCACGTGTCAAATTTCCCATGAGGCACATGAGGCACGTGGCTAGGGGCAGCACTTGTTTGGGGGCGGCATTTGGATGCTTGTGTTGGTACTGTCAGCCCCAAAAGTACCAGTAACTGCAAAACATTGCCACTGTACTGCACCATATGCCATCTTGAATGGAGTGTAAATGGGTAGGCCATGCACATACTGCCCCTGTAAGCTGTCCTACTTAGTAAATACAGGTGAAACTCAGAAAATTAGAATATCGTGCAAAAGTTAATTTATTTCAGTAACTCGACTTAAAATGTGAAACTAATATATTATATAGACTCATTACATGCAAAGTGAGATATTTGAGGCCTTTGGGCCTAATTCAGGTTGGATCACAATAAGCGAACCAATCGCAATTTCTGAGCAAAAGATGTGTGCGTTTGTACGTCACACACAGCCGCCATGATCAGTAAAATGGCAGCGAGTCTCCTGCAGCCGCAGCTAACATGTCGACCCTCTGAAACGTATAATCATACATATGTACTCAGGTACTTGGTTTGGGCCCCTATTGAATGAATTACTGCCTTAATGCAGCGTGGCATGGATTCTATCAGCCTGTGGCACTGCTGAGGTGTTATGGAAGACCAGGATGCTTCAATAGCGGCCTTCAGCTCTTCTGCATTGTTCGGTCTCATGTCTCTCATCTTTCTCTTGGTAATGCCCGATAGATTCTCTATGGAGTTCAGGTCAGGCGAGTTTGCTGGCCAAACAAGCACAGTTATCCCGCGGTCATTGAACCAGGTTTTGGTACTTTTGGCAGTGTGGGTAGGTGCCAAGTCCTGCTGGAAAATGAATTCAGCATCTCCATAAAGCTTGTCTGCTGAAGGAAGCATGAAGTGCTCTAAAATGTCCTGGTAGACGGCTGCGTTGACTCTGGACTTAATAAAGCACAGTGGATCAACACCAGCAGATGACAGGGCTCCCCAAATCAACACAGACTGTGGAAACTTCACACTGGACTTCAAGCATCTTGGATTGTGTGCCTCTCCATTTTTCCTCCATACTCTGTGACCTTGGTTTCCAATTGAGATGCAAAATTTGCTCTCATCAGAAAAGAGGAATTTGGACCACTGAGCAACAGACCAGTTCTTTTTTTCTTGTCAGGAAAAGGCCATTCAAAAGTGTGGGGGAGCTTCACAAGAAGTGGACTGAGGCTGGAGTTAGTTCATCAAGAGCCACCACACAGACGTATCCTGGACATGGTCTTTAAATGTCGTATTCCTCTTGTCAAGCTGCTCCTGAACAACAAACAACATCAGAAGCATCTTACTTGGGCTAAAGGAAAAAGAGAATCTATGGGGCATTGCCAAGAGAAAGATTAGAGACATGAGACCGAACAATGTAGAAGAGCTGAAGGTTGCTATTGAGGCATCCTGGTCTTCCATAACACCTCAACAGTGCCACAGGCTGATAGAATCCACACCACGCCACATTGAGGCAGTAATTCATGCAAAAGGGGCCCAAACCAAGTACTGAGTACATATGCATGGTTATAATTTTCAGAGGGCTGACATTTCTGTATTTAAAATCCTGAGACCAGGGAAATTCCCTTAGATAAGCTGTGAGACAAGCTGAGAGAGTGAAAGGTTAGTGAGGGACATGCTGAGAGCAAGAAAAATGTGACAGACTGAGCACAAAGACATAGGCTATGAATTGGGAGAGACAAGCTTAGAGAGTCACTTAGCGGTAAGGGAGGGAATATCAGAGACCTGAGCGAGTTGGGCTGAGAGGTAAGTTATAGGGAAAAGCTGAGAGCTAATATAGAGACAGCTATGAGATACATGCAGGGAGAAAGAGGAACAGACTAAAGGGTCATCCAATTAACTGCAATATCATCGCAGCTGCTAATCGTCGTGACAGGGGCCGCACTTTACAGCGGGCCGAATTCGCACAAAACTGCTCACCACCCCATAGAGGTCCAAAAAGTTTTGTGCGAATTGGGGCTCATTCGAGGCCACAAAGGCTGCGAGATCGGGAGCTGTTGCCAGTGTATAAATGCCATTGCAACTGTACTTCTCACCCTTCAAAGCTAATTGGATTGACCCCTAAATGCTAAGGCGCCTATTCATCATAACTTAAGTATATTTTTTCCTACTTTCCTTGCCCATTTGTTATGAATTAGTAATTGACCCATTCATTAAGCATGTAACACAAAGCATAATGGGGGTAATTCTGAGTTGATCGCAGCAGCAAATTTGTTAGTAGTTGGGCAAAACCATGGCCCTCATTCCGAGTTGATCGCTCGCTAGCTGCTTTTAGCAGCAGTGCAAATACTAGGCCGCCGCCCTCTGGGAGTGTATCTTAGCTTAGCAGAAGTGCGACCAAAAGGATTGCAGAATTGCTCCAAAAAAAGATTGTGCAGTTTCTGAACAACTCGAAACTTACTCCTAGCTAGCGATCACTTCAGACTGTTCAGTTCCTGTTTTGACGTCACAAACACGCCCTGCGTTTTCGGCCAGCCACTCCCCCGTTTCCCCAGCCACTCCTGCATTTTTATCGGCCACGCCTGCGTTTTTACACACACTCCCCGAAAACGCTCAGTTTCCACCCAGAAACACCCACTTCCTGTCAATCACTCAACGATCAGCAGTGCAATTGAAAAGCGTTGCTAGACTTTGTGTGAAACTGCATAGTTTTGTGTGAAAGAACGACGCGCGTGCGCAGTGCGCACCATCCGCATCTGCAGAAGTGCCGCTTTTTCAACTAATCACCGAGCTGTGAACGAAAGCAGCTAGCAATCAACTCAGAATGAGGGCCCATGTGCACTGCAGGTGTGGCAGATATAACATTTGCAGAGAGAGTTAGATTCGGGTGAGTTATATTGTGTCTGTGAAGGGTAAATACTGGCTGCTTTATTTTTACACTGCAATTTAGATTTAAGTTTGAACACACCCCACCAGAGGCGGAACTACCGCCAGTGCAACCAGTGCGTTGCACTGGGGTCCGCCACTGTTCAGGGGCCCAAAGCATGTAATGAGTCAAACTGACTCATTACATGCTGCTGTGTGCTGCGGGCAATCGCTGCCCGCAGCACACTGCCGCCCGCAGGACACAGAAGTCGGAGAGGAGCGCAGCGCAGCGGTCATGGGCACTGGGGTAAGGAGGAGGAGGGAGCCACAGCAGCGCTTTGCTACTGGTTGAGGCGCTGCTGATGTCCCTCTGCTTCACTATAGGCTGTCTTCCGAGAACAGCCTATAGTGAAGCAGAGGGACAGCAGCAGCAGCGCCTCAACCAATAACACAGCGCTGCTGCGGCTCCCTCCTCCACCTCCCTCCTCCTCCTTCTCTCCTGCCCGGGATCTCTGCCAGAAGCTGCACCGAGGAGCCTGAGCCAGCGGAGAGGGTAAGTATAATTCATTCTTTCTTTCTTTCTTTCTTTCTTTCTTTCTTTCTTTCTTTCTTTCTTTCTTTCTTTCTTTCTTTCTTTCCATGTGCAAAAACGGGGACTGCCTGCCGCAATGTGTAAAAAGGGGGAATCTGCCTGCCGCAATGTGTAAAAAGGGGGAATCTGCCTGACCCTTCATATCATGCAAAGAGGAATCCCCATGTCCACGAACCATTTACACTATACATACTTGCAGACATTATTAAGGGGAATATTATCTACCAAACGCACTATATGAGTTAAATATGCTATAAACGAGTCACCCGCTACAAGCTCACAAACTCTACCATAAATACGCATATCACGCGTGTAATCACCGGAGCGAGTTTACGCAATTTGCAAACATGTGCACGCACGGCAGACTGAATGCACGAGCAGCTGGCATGTGTATTGGGGTTAGTACAAGGCATTGTGAATCACGATATTTTTCGACTTTGACAAGAGTAAAGTGAGAGACAGGCAGAGCATAGAGAGAGAAATAAGCTGAGAGAGACAGCTGCCAGCAGGCGGCTGAAAGAGAAACAGGATGAGACACAGACAACCAGACAGATACATCTCACCCTCCCAACAGCAGAAACATCCCATAGCCACTCACAGTGAGGAACATTTGTCCTCTGCTTCCTCCAACCGAGCATCCCCACCCCTGTGGGGAAAAGCTCCTAGAACCAGATTCATTCCATATGTTCCTGTCCAGCAGCCCAGAATGGGGAATCCTCCAGTGGCTAGCTATTTCCCTCCTACAGGTTTCACAGTGAAAGTAGTAGGTAGGCCCTCAGCAATAACGGGGCCTCCACCACTGCCATTTTGTAACTGGGCCTCAAGAAGAAGGATGTCTACATCTCCACGGACTGAGCCTCAAGTAAGACTTTAAAGTGGGCAACGTCTTTTAGGGCACCCTTATAAGTGGCACCTATAGACATCTCAATGACCAAGATGCTGCACATTGTATACACAAATATATCCTTTCCTGGTCTATATGTAAAGTGTTTTGCATTGGGATCATCTGATGCTTTCTGCACGTGTTTTCTGTTTCATATGGAGGTATGTTCTCTGTATTGAATGTTGGTCACTAGGATGCTCTTAAAACGAAATACGGTCAGAATCACGATGGGTCCCGAAGGTAAATACTGAGGATAGAATTAGGTACTAGGGGGAGGGCGAGGGTTAGGCTGTGGGGTTGGGAAAGGTTAAGGTTAGGCTGTTGGGGAGGGGGGGGGCAGTTAGGTTTAGGCTGCAGGGGGGGATATTTAGGCTGTAGTAGGGGTGTATTAGAGATAGTTTTAGGATTAGGGCTAGGGATAGTGTTAAATTAATTACCCGTATGTTGGGATTTTAACCACAAGGATTTCGTACCCAACCCCTGTAAACTAACTCTCCCAGATCTAACTCTCTCTGCACATGTTATATCGGCCACACCTGCAGTGCACATGGGCCCTCATTCCAAGTTGTTCGCTCGCTAGCTACTTTTAGCAGCATTGTACACGCTAGGCAGCCGCCCTCTGGGAGTGTATCTTAGCTTAGCAGAATTGCGAACGAAAGATTAGCAGAACTGCTAATAAATAATTCTTTGCAGTTTCTGAGTAGCTCCAGACCTACTCACAGATTGCGATCAGCTCAGTCCGTTTAGTTCCTGGTGTAATACCCTGAAGTTATTTAAAATGGGTACCCCCTTATTTTATTTTTTTAATAAGTCCCTTATCAGGTAAAAAGCACAGGGCTCATAGAATAACATGGGCTGTGCACTAGAAACTCTGGCAGCTTTGCTTAAGTAGAAGTTTGGCGCCACTGCATTCTATTTTTAGCCCCTCCGCTCAGTAACTGAATTCCCCGGGAAGACTGGCCCCACACTGATTGGCCCCCTTGGGTTGCAGGGTAGAAAATCCCCAGGGCGGGCTGTTGCTGGGGTCCAAGGACCAGTCAACCTGAAGGACGGGGGTGGCGCTGGGACCTGAAGTCCTTATCTAGGGCCCCTCAGGGCGGGAGACAAGGAGTCGCCGGGAGAGGGGAAAGAGAGTCCTGCCGGAGCTAGGAGCGCTGCCCTGCGGGGTGAAAGAGAGGCTGCCCAGGGAAGAAGAAGAGCGCGGCTTGCCTGAATGCTGGACCGGGAACTGGAGCCCCCAGGAAAGGAACGCGATGTAGAGAGACCTCCGGTGCCTGCCCAGGACCCCTATTGGACGAAGTCGGCCGTGTCACCGCCTGACGAGGAGAGTGAGGAGCCGGGAGCAGTGCAGAGGGACAACCACGAGGACGGAGGCTGTTCATCATCGCTGGCTGAGCATCGAGGATAGAGGAACGGGCAGTGCACAGGACGACCCCAAGAAGAGGACCCTATCGAGGACCTTGGAGAGAGGACCAGAGTCTGCGGTGGAAGATCGGAGCAGAAGAGGGGTCCTGTGACAGCGGCTGCTTCAAGGGTGTATCCCCGGCGCGGTGCTCTGCATCCCGGGTGATGCCGAAGACCGAGGCGATTGGAGGTGGCAGAAGCGCCGCATCTGGTGGTGAGACCCTGGTGCTCCAGTAACCCTTCCGCTGCCAGAAACTCTGCCTTTAGTTAACCCCTTTCGCTGCAAAACTCTGCAGGTGCCACACACTAAGTTAAATATAGGGGTTAGGCTCCCCTCCACTCCCTTGTGCCCCTGTTTAAACTTCTTCCGCTGCATGAACTCTGCATTTGGGGCGTTATAGATTTATCAAGGGGTAGGTTCCCCTGTCACCAGTGCCCCGCAAGACTGAGTCATCAAGGGGTAGGCTCCCCTCAAGGTATTAGTTCCCCGGGTTATAATTCTAAGGGGGGAAGGGAGGTGTATTCCCTTATCAATGTGAATGTACTTTTCTGCTATTGAGATATGCTGGTACTTATAGTTCTTTCATGCAAGCTCCGCCCAGCAGTGTTAAAGTCAATGTGAATGTACTTTTCTGCTATTGAGATATGCTGGTACTTATAGTTCTCTCATGCAAGCTCCGCCCAGCAGTGTTAAAGTCAATGTGAATGTAATTTTCTGCTATTGAGATATGCTGGTACTTATAGTTCTTTCATGCAAGCTCCGCCCAGCAGTGTTAAAGTCAATGTGAATGTACTTTTCTGCTATTGAGATATGCTGGTACTTATAGTTCTCTCATGCAAGCTCCGCCCAGCAGTGTTAAAGTCAATGTGAATGTACTTTTCTGCTATTGAGATATGCTGGTACTTATAGTTCTCTCATGCAAGCTCCACCCAGCAGTGTTAAAGTCAATGTGAATGTACTTTTCTGCTATTGAGAAATGATGGTACTTATAGTTCTCTCATGCAAGCTCCGCCCAGCAGTGTTAAAGTCAATGTGAATATACTTTTCTGCTATTAAGATATGCTGGTACTTATAGTTCTCTCATGCAAGCTCCGCCCAGCAGTGTTAAAGTCAATGTGAATGTACTTTTCTGCTATTGAGATATGCTGGTACTTATAGTTCTCTTATGAAAGCTACCGCTGGTTACCTGTGACAATAGTAAAGAAGCCATAGCCAGCCTGTTTAACCGTGCACCAGTTTCCTGCTTACCTGCCTAGCATTAAAGCTACCGCTGGTTACCTGTGACAATAGTAAAGAAGCCATAGCCAGCCTGTTTAACCGTGCACCTGTTTCCTGCTTACCTGCCACGCATTAAAGCTACCGCTGGTTACCTGTGACTATAGTTAAGAAGCCATAGCCAGCCTGTTTGACCATGCACCTGTTTCCTGCTTACCTGCCACGCATTAAAGCTACCGCTGGTTACCTGTGACTATAGTAAAGAAGCCATAGCCAGCCTGTTTAACCGTGCACCTGTTTCCTGCTTACCTGCCACGCATTAAAGCTACCGCTGGTTACCTGTGACTATAGTTAAGAAGCCATAGCCAGCCTGTTTAACCGTGCACCTGTTTCCTGCTTACCTGCCACGCATTAAAGCTACCGCTGGTTACCTGTGACAATAGTAAAGAAGCCATAGCCAGCCTGTTTAACCGTGCACCTGTTTCCTGCTTACCTGCCACGCATTAAAGCTACCGCTGGTTACCTGTGACTATAGTAAAGAAGCCATAGCCAGCCTGTTTAACCGAGCACCTGTTTCCTGCTTACCTGCCACGCATTAAAGCTACCGCTGGTTACCTGTGACTATAGTAAAGAAGCCATAGCCAGCCTGTTTAACCATGCACCTGTTTTCTGCTTACCTGCCACGCATTAAAGCTACCGCTGGTTACCTGTGACTATAGTAAAGAAGCCATAGCCAGCCTGTTTAACCGTGCACCTGTTTCCTGCTTATCTGCCACGCATTAAAGCTACCGCTGGTTACCTGTGACTATAGTAAAGAAGCCATAGCCAGCCTGTTTAACCATGCACCTGTTTTCTGCTTACCTGCCACGCATTAAAGCTACCGCTGGTTACCTGTGACTATAGTAAAGAAGCCATAGCCAGCCTGTTTAACCATGCACCTGTTTCCTGCTTACCTGCCACGCATTAAAGCTACCGCTGGTTACCTGTGACTATAGTAAAGAAGCCATAGCCAGCCTGTTTAACCGTGCACCTGTTTCCTGCTTACCTGCCACGCATTAAAGCTACCGCTGGTTACCTGTGACAATAGTAAAGAAGCCATAGCCAGCCTGTTTAACCGTGCACCTGTTTCCTGCTTACCTGCCACGCATTAAAGCTACCGCTGGTTACCTGTGACAATAGTAAAGAAGCCATAGCCAGCCTGTTTAACCGTGCACCTGTTTCCTGCTTACCTGCCACGCATTAAAGCTACCGCTGGTTACCTGTGACTATAGTAAAGAAGCCATAGCCAGCCTGTTTAACCGTGCACCTGTTTCCTGCTTACCTGCCACGCATTAAAGCTACCGCTGGTTACCTGTGACTATAGTAAAGAAGCCATAGCCAGCCTGTTTAACCGTGCACCTGTTTCCTGCTTACCTGCCACGCATTAAAGCTACCGCTGGTTACCTGTGACAATAGTAAAGAAGCCATAGCCAGCCTGTTTAACCGTGCACCTGTTTGCTGCTTACCTGCCACGCATTAAAGCTACCGCTGGTTACCCGTGACTATAGTAAAGAAGCCATAGCCAGCCTGTTTAACCGTGCACCTGTTTCCTGCTTATATGCCACGCATTAAAGCTACCGCTGGTTACCTGTGACAATAGTAAAGAAGCCATAGCCAGCCTGTTTAACCGTGCACTTGTTTCCTGCGTCCTGCCACGCATTAAAGCTACCGCTGGTTACCTGTGATAATAGTAAAGAAGCCATAGCCAGCCTGTTTAACCGTGCACCTGTTTCCTGCTTACCTGCCACGTATTAAAGCTACCGCTGGTTACCTGTGACTATAGTAAAGAAGCCATAGCCAGCCTGTTTAACCGTGCACCTGTTTCCTGCTTACTTGCCACGCATTACAGCTACCGCTGGTTACCTGTGACAATAGTAAAGAAGCCATAGCCAGCCTGTTTAACCGTGCACCTGTTTCCTGCTTACCTGCCACGCATGAAAGCTACCGCTGGTTACCTGACACTATAGTAAAGAAGCCATAGCCAGCCTGTTTAACCGTGCACCTGTTTCCTGCTTACCCATCTTGGTATCATACTCTTCAGAAGTGTTCACGCTGAGTGTACAGAACTGTTTATTTAAAATCTTGTTAATTTTGCCATATAAATAAAATGGTGTTGTACACATGACATGTCAGTCTGTGTCTGCATAAATAGGGAACTGTTTAACGCTTGCCTCTCTGTCACGGGGTGCTGGTAACAACGAGGTAACAGAGTACTGTCAGCAGGGAATTAATATAATCTAGCACACCCGTGGACAAGGGGGTACCACACTGGTTTGACGTCACAAACACGCCCTGCATTCGTCCAGCCACTCCCCCGTTTCTCCAGACACTCCCGCGTTTTTCCCTGACACATACATAGTAACATAGTATCTGAGGTTGAAAAAAGACAATTGTCCATCGAGTTCAACCTATTTGTGGTGTCCTATGCATGATGATTTGACTAAAATTTCTGACTGAGGCTGCTGTCAGCCATTGCATTTTATCCCTATTTATAGTAACTATAATGCATGACTATGCACCATACCCCTAGATATCCTTATCCAATAGGAATTTATCTAACCCATTCTTAAAGGTGTTGACAGATTCCGCCATTACAACTCCCTCAGGCAGGGAATTCCAAACACGTATTGTCCTTACCGTGAAAAAGCCTTTACGCCGTATTGTGCGGAATCTCCTCTCCTCTAACCTGAGCGAGTGTCCACGAGTCCTCTGTGTTGATCTAACCAAAAACAGGTCCCGCGCAAGCTCTGTGTATTGTCCCCTTATATATTTGTAGATGTTGATCATATCCCCTCTTAGTCTCCCCTTTTCCAATGTAAACATGCCTAGTCTTTCAAGCCTTTACTTGTATTCCATCGTCTCCATGCCCTTAATTAGTTTGGTCGCCCTCCTCTGTACCTTTTCAAGCTCCAGGATATCCTTTTTGTAGTACGGTGCCCAGAATTGTACACAGTATTCAAGGTGTGGCCTCACTAGTGATTTATATAACGGGAGTATAATACTCTCGTCCCTAGCATCAATACCCCGTTTTATGCATGCTAATATCTTATTAACCTTCTTTGCTGCAGTACTGCTTTGGGTACTACTGCTTAGCTTGCTATCTATGAGGACACCTAAGTCCTTTTCCAGTACAGAATCCCCTAATTTTACCCCATTTAGTAGGTAGGTGTAATTTTTGTTCTTGTTACCACAGTGCATTACCTTACACTTGTCTGTGTTGAAGCACATTCTCCATTTGGCTGCCCATGCTTCTAATTTAACTAAGTCGTTCTGAAGAGACTCAGCATCCTCCTCTGTATTTATAGCCTTACACAATTTGGTATCATCTGCAAAAATTGACACCATGCTCTCTAGACCTTCTGTTAGGTCGTTAATGAAAATATTGAACAATAGCGGTCCTAATACTGAGCCTTGCGGCACACCACTTAGCACTTCAGTCCAAGTTGAAAAAGATCCATTAACCACAACGCGCTGCTTCCTATTATCTAACCAGTTTTTGACCCAAGTGCATATTGTGCTTCCTAGCCCTGATTCTTGTAGCTTGTAGATAAGTGTCATGTGTGGTACAGTATCGAACGCTTTGGCAAAGTCTAAAAAGATTACATCCACGTCTTTACCCTGATCTAGGTTTGCGCTTACTGTTTCATAAAAGCCAAGTAAGTTGGTTTGACAGGATCTGTCCTTCATAAACCCATGTTGATTCCTTTTAATGACATTATTGGTTTCAAGGAACTTCTGAATACTATCTCTTAGAATACCTTCCAATACTTTCCCCACTATAGATGTAAGACTAACTGGTCTATAATTACCTGGTTCAGCTTTACTTCCCTTTTTGAATATAGGCACTACTTCCGCTATACGCCAGTCTTTGGGAACCATACCTGATATAACTGAATCATCAAAGATAGCGGTTTTGCCAGTTCAGAGTGAAGCTCCATTAGAACCCTTGGATGAATACCATCGGGCCCTGGTGATTTATTAATCTTTAAATGTTTTAATCGTTCACAGACTACTTCCTCGCTTAAATAAGTACCTATCAGTGTGATATTCTCATTATTGAGATTGTGTGTCAGTCCCTGAATTGGGTCCTCTCTAGTGAATACTGTTGAAAAAAACTCATTTAGTGTGTCCGCTATGTCATTATCATTTTTGCTTAAGACTCCCAACTTGTCTTTTAAAGGGCCTATACTCTCCTTCTTTAATCTCTTGCTATTAATGTATTTAAAGAATTTTTTGGGATTCGCTTTGCTCTCCTTTGCTACTAGTTTTTCAGTTTCTACTTTAGCCACTCTTATTTCCTTTTTGCAATTTTTGTTACATTCCTTATAGTGCTGAAATGACTCTGCTTCCCCGTCAGATTTGTATTTTTTAAATGCTCGCCTTTTCTTGCCCATAAGTTCCTTAATCTTTTTGTTGAGCCACATCGGTTTATGATTTTTATTCCCTTTTTTGCTACTCATAGGAATATATTTGAGAGTATTTTTAGCTAGCAGGAATTTTAGTACCTCCCATTTCTCCGTAGTATTTTTTTCCTAAAAACAAACCTTCCCATTCAATATCCCTGAAAAATACCCTCATCTTTTCAAAATTTGCTTTGCTAAAGTTTAAAGTCCTAGTTGAGCCAGTATAGGACTGTTTGTAGAAACTGATATTGAATGTGACCATATTGTGGTCGCTGTTTCCTATGGGTTCCCCAACTATAATACCTGATACCAAATCCCAATTGTTTGTTAATACCAGGTCTAAGATTGCATTGTACCTAGTTGGTTCCTAAATTAGTTGAACTAAGTAGTTATCATTTAGTGTGTTTAAAAACATATTGCCCCTAGCAGTATCACATGAATCGTTTTTCCAGTTTATCTCTGGAAAGTTAAAATCTCCCATCACTACTATGTCTCCTACTCCTGCTGCTCTTTCAATTTGCTTTAGTAACAATTCATCATCAGATGCGTTGATACCAGGCGGCCTATAGCATACACCCAATACTAACTTTTGTATTCCTTTTTCCCCGCATGCAATTTCTACCCATAATGTCTCAACAGTGTCTACAGTCCCCTCCTGAATATTTTCCCATATATTAGGTTTTAAAAACGGCTTTATGTACAGACACGCCTCTCCACCCTTTTTATTTAGTCTGTCTCTCCTAAACAGTGTATAGCCCTCTAGATTGACTGTCCAATCATGAGATTCATCCCACCAAGTTTCAGTAATGCCTATAATATCATACTGTTTGCTTGCTGCAAGTATTTCTAGTTCACCCTTTTTACCAGTAATGCTTCTGGCGTTTACATACATACAACTAAGATAAGTATTTTCCCTTGCCTTAGGGACATCTTTCACCTTATGTGGCAAGGATGACCTGTAATCGTCATTGGTTATTGCTTTGGTAAAATCCCTTTTAGTACCCATGTTAGTAACCTTACCTCCTGGTCTTACCCTCCCCCCAAGTTCTCCCCCATTTCGTTTACTACCGCCATCCCCACTATTCTCACTGCATGACCCGTAGTTTCTAGCTAAACCCTCCCCCCAGGCTCCTAGTTTAAAATCTCCTCCAACCTTCTAACCATCCTTCCCCCCAGCACCGCTGCTCCCTCCTCAGTCAGGTGCAATCCGTCATGACAAAAGAGATGGCGCCTGACTGAGAAGTCCGCCCTGTGTTTTTTAGCACACTCCCGGAAAACGCTCAGTTACCACCCAGAAACGCCCCTTTCCTGTCAATCATTCACAAATCAGCAGTGCGACTGAAAATCGTTGTTCAAACACCAGCAAATTTACTAAGTTTTTAGCTAAATAACTTGGCGCATGCGCTCTGCGTACCATGCACATGCGCAGTTAGCAACAAATCGCAGCATAGCAAAAATCGGCAACGAGCGAACAACTCTGAATGAACCCCATGGTTTTGCCCATCTGCTAACAAATTTGCTGCTATGATAAGGTCTGAATTAGGCCCTGTGTGTGCGTACACTGCAGAGGGCCTCAGCATGCAAACTCTGTCGGAGCAGTGTTCCATGCTGAATTAGGCCCTAGGAACCAAGACAGGGGAGCAGAGTCTTAACCCGTTTATGGTATTCACCAGGGATCCCTGCAATGGAATTTGGGCTTAGCTGCGCCCGATGGGCCACTTGCGAACCCCTGTCTAGATCACCTAGTTTAGCACTAGAAAGGATTAATTTAAGAATCACCAATGGTAGTGAACATAGGACTTGCACCAATGCTAGAGAATATTGGACTTGCACTAATGTTAGAGAATTTCGGATTTGCACCGATGGTAGAGGATATTGGACTTGCACTGTTCATAGAAAATATTTGACTTGCACGATGGTAGAGGATATCAGACTTGCACTGATGGTAGAGAATATCAGACATGCACAGATGGTAGAGAATATCGGACATGCACCAATGGTACAGAATATCGAACATGCACCAATGGTAGAGGATACTGGGAGATACTTAGAGAGAAACTATGCTGGGATCAGGATTCCCATGACCCGGACAGGATTGCTGGAGAGCACAGAGACAATGCTCACATGCAGAGCTGTGTGACTTATGGCCCTGGCAACCTTGGCCTTGCAAACCAGGAGCCTTTTTCCAAGGGTTGTTCTCGATTGGCTGGAAGTGTCAGCTGAGCTCCAGACTGGAGAGGATTGATCAGAATCATATCAACTGATACAGGACAAGTTGGGGATGTCCATGCAGGGCCGGTTCTAGCACTTGTGGCGCCCCGGGCGAAAATAGGGGTGTGTCTTCATAAAGGGGTGTGGTCAGTTATGTCCCCTGTAGAGTTGTGCCCCCAGTAGAGTTGTGCCTCCATTTGTGCCCCCAGTAGAGTTGTGCCCCCATTTGTGCCCCAGTAGAGTTGTGCCCCCAGTAGAGTTGTGCCCCCATAGTGCCCCCAGTAGAGTTGTGCCGCTTACAAAAAAACAAAACAATAATAATAAATTAACACTCACCATCCCCGCTCCTGATTCCCGACCGTTGCTGCCCTCTGTCTCCAGCCACCGGCGCCACTCCTCTGATCTATGGGAGAGACGTCATGACATCTCTCCCATAGAGGTCAATCATGACCCCTAGTGTCTATGTGCCGCTCCCACATTGCCGTGCATTGCGCGATGACATCATCGCACACCGCACTGCACCGAATCTACCAAGCAATGGGGTGCTCCAGTGGCAGATCTTGCTACGGCGGCGGCGGCGCCCTCCGGAAGACGGTGCCCCGGCCAAAAATCCTGCATGACCATAGCAAGATCCGCTACTGCGTCCATGCTGCTGGTCTGCTGGGAACTGCACCATGTGGAATGCCAGCAGCAAACCCTGCACCGCACTCTGCACATACACGTGCAGCATGTGTAGCAACCCTGGAATCCTGCTGTGTGCACCCCAGTGAGGCATCCATGGAACCTCCGGACCTGGCTGCAGAAGCGATTACTGCTGCACGAATCTGACCAGAAAGGCCTCCCCTGTCATAATGATTAAAATAATAAAAAGAAGATACTTATGACACAGAGGTGGTCATTCCGAGTTGTTCGCTCTGTATTTTTCTTCGCATCGCAGCGATTTTCCGCTTATTACGCATGCGCAATGTCCGCACTGCGAGTGCGCCAAGTAAATTTGCTATGCAGTTAGGTATTTTACTCACGGCTTTTTCATCGTTCTGGTGATCGTAATGTGATTGACGGGAAGTGGGTGTTTCTGGGCGGAAACTGGCCGTTTTATGGGTGTGTGCGAAAAAACGCTACCGTTTCTGGGAAAAACGCAGGAGTGGCTGGAGAAACGGAGGAGTGTCTGGGCGAACGCTGGGTGTGTTTGCGACGTCAAACCAGGAATGACACGCACTGAACTGATCGCAGATGCCGAGTAAGTCTGGAGCTACTCAGAAACTGCTAAGAAGTGTCTAATCGCAATTTTGAGAATCGTTCGTTCGCAATTTTGATGAGCTAAGATTCACTCCCAGTAGGCGGTGGCTTAGCATGTGCAATGCTGCTAAAAGCAGCTTGAGAGCGATCAACTCGGAATGAGGGCCAGAGTCTGTTATAATTATCTTCTTCTATTATTTTAACCATTCCCCCCTGTTACTATGGCTGCATCGTTGGGTTGGAGGCAGCGGTGCCTCCCGCTGCTAACATTAAAGTCCGGGCAGCGGGGGGGCGGGCAGGCGGCAGGGCGCAGCAATGGGCTGTGAAAGCCCATTGAAAATGCATGGGGAAGCGACATCTTTACTGGTGCCCCAGTCACAGGGGCGTGCATTCAGCCCCAATGAATGCACGCCCATGTCAGTCCCCCAGATGTGATTGGTCCAGCGGATCCAGTGCTGGATCCACTGTCCAATCAGTAGCGAGCCGCACACTAATCTTCCCCTTCCTGGCTGCAGCAGGCGCCATGGGCTGTGTGGGCGCCCGCTGCAGACGGCGCCGCTGACTGACACTAGAAGTCATAATTGACCCCTAGTGTCTGAGCGGCGCTACTATGGGAGAGATGTCATGTGTCATGTTGTCTCTCCCATAGTAGAGAGGAGCTGGCGGACGGAGACGGAGGCAGCGCTGCAGGAGCGGTAAGTATTGTGTGTGTATTTTTTTTTATGTGTGTGTGTTTGGGCTTTGGGGCACAGCCACAAGAGGTACTGCTACAAGGGGCACAGCTTTAGGGGGCAAAACTACAGAGGGCACAGCTACAAGGGGCACAATTACAGGGGGCACAGCGACTGGGGCACAACTGCTGGGGGCACAACTACAAGGGGCACAGTGACTGGGGTACAACTACAAGGGGCACAACTACAGGGGGCACTGCTACAGGGGGCACTGCTACAAGGGTCACAGCGACTGGGGGCACTGCTACTCGGGACACAGAGACTGGGGGCACAATTACAGGGGTCACAACTACTGGGGGCATAGCCACAAGTGGCACAGCGACTGGGGGCACAACTACAGGGGTCACAACTACTTGGAGCACAGCGACAGGGGGCACAGCGACAGCGGGCACAACTACTCAGGCACTGCTACTGGGGGCACAGCTAGAGGGGTCACAACTACTGGGGGCACAGCTACTGGGCTCACAACTATTGAGGGCGCCTGTTCAATTCTCCCAGCCAGCAGCAGCACTCTCCCCTGTCTGTGCTAACGTCTTCCCAAGTCAGTGAGTGCATAATATTAATTCATTTCTCTCTATTTCTCTCTAGCTCCCCCCGTGGATTACTTTGTTTGTAAGTTTAATGTTAATTTTTGCAGGTACTGACGCTATTGGATTCTACTGGACAAGTGGACGTGATCGGCATGGGATGTCGGTAAGTAATCTCTCTCTCATATTTACAGGTACCCCTATTGGATTCTACATGGACAAGTGGACGTGACCGGCGTGGGATGTAGGTAAGTATGTGTGAGTGTGTAAGTGTGTTTTAATAAATTTTTACTTTCATGGTGTGTGTGTTGTGTTTTTATTTGGGTATTTTTTTGTTGTAGAACTACAGGTACCAGCGGGCCCATTATTTCCCCACATGCTGGTACTTGACGTTCTCCAAGTACCAGCAAGCGGGGGAGGCTTGCTGGGCCTTGTAGTTCCCCAACAAAAGACAATATTCTTTTTTTTACACACTTATGGCTATCAGCCTGGCACCCACCGCCCAGGGGTGCTGGGGACAGCCTCAGGCCTCACCCCTGGCCTCTGGGTGCCTAGAGGGGGGGACCCCTTGATTTAAGGGGTCCCCACTCCTCCAGGGAACCCCGGCCAGTGGTGACTAGTTGGGGGGGTAATGCCACGGCCGCAGGGACCTACATAAATGTGTCCCTGGCTAGTGGAGCCTGGTGCTGGTTTTAAAAATACAGGGGGCCCCTACATCTTTTGTCCCCGTATTTTTGGAACCAGGACCAGACTAAGAGTCCGGTGCTGGTTGTCTAAATATGGGGAACCCCTGTCTAATTTTTCTCCAGAATTTAAACAACCAGGACCGGCTCAAAGAGCCCGAGGCTGGTTATACTTAGGAGGGGGGGGCCTCACACATTTTTTTTTACATTTTTTAACCCATTCAGACCCTTCTCCATTAAATTAATGGAAGCCCTGGACAACAAAATTGCATTCATGTCCTCCTCCAACTCCCTTCCCAGTCCCAAACACTAATTTTTATTTTTATTTCTATAACAATGTACAATATATCACAAGTATGATGAGCAGGCAGGCATCGGGCATTGGCGGCATCAGACTGAGATGCAAATTAGTGGTGGAGGGCAGGGTCAGTTGATGGTGGGCGAGTTTGTAAGCCATTGGCGGTGGCAGCGGGCATCGGCTCAGAGGCAGTAGCGGGCATTGGCTTGGCGGCAGTAGGGGTCATCGACAGGATCCGGCGGACATTATGGCTGTAGTGCCTCACCAGCCACTGACCTCACCGCACGCCACTGCCAGCGACTGACCAGGTAAGAAAGAAGGCCAGGTTTTGGGAACATAACTCTGAGCCATGACGGCCTAATTCATGTTTGTGTATAAATGCAGTTGCAATTTCATTTTTCTTGGCCACGGAAACTGCTAATGTTAACAAATGAAGTTGCTGCCCAGAAATGAAAATACGGCCACAATAGCCTTCGCAAACTCATTTGCAATTGCGTCCACATTCGCAGCCTATATGCAAATATGAGGAAAATCGAGATTAAGGGTAGGCCTATGGCTCCAGACTGGACACGGCAGTAGTAGTGCCATGTTTCGCATGTACGAGCTTGCAGCTGACGCCAGATACATGCACTTCTCCATGAAATCCTCATTGTGAGCGAGATCGCAGTAACACCTTGATACATGTACAGTGAAATCGCAGCACATGCGCAGTCGTCATTGTGTACAAACATGAATTAGGCCCAATGACTTTACTACTGCTGTCTAGAGATGAGCGGGTTCGGTTCCTCTGAATCCGAACCCGCCCGAACTTCAGCTTTTTTTCCACGGGTCCGAGCGACTCGGATCTTCCCGCCTTGCTCGGTTAACCCGAGCGCACACGAACGTCATCATGACGCTGTCGGATTCTCGCGAGGCTCGGATTCTATCGCGAGACTCGGATTCTATATAAGGAGCCGCGCGTCGCCGCCATTTTCACACGTGCATTGAGATTGATAGGGAGAGGACGTGGCTGGCGTCCTCTCCATTTAGATTAGAAGAGAGAGAGTGAGATTGAGACAGAGACACTTGATTTACTGGAGCTTAGGAGTACTAGAGAGTGCAGAGTTTACTAGTGACTGACCACTGACCACAGTGACCACCAGTGCAGTTTTATTTAATATAATCCGTTCTCTGCCTGAAAAAAACGATACACAGTGACTCAGTCACATACCATATCTGTGTGCTCACTCAGCCCAGTGTGCTGCATCATCTATGTATAATATCTGACTGTGCTCACACAGCTTAATTGTGGGGGAGACTGGGGAGCAGTTATAGGTTATAGCAGGAGCCAGGAGTACATATTATTAAAATTAAACAGTGCACACTTTTGCTGCAGGAGTGCCACTGCCAGTGTGACTGACCAGTGACCTGACCACACTGACCACCAGTATAGTATACTATATTGTGATTGCCTGAAAAAGTTAAACACTCGTCGTGTGACTTGTGTGGTGTTTTTTTTTTTTATTCTATAAAAAACTCATTCTGCTGACAGACAGTGTCCAGCAGGTCCGTCATTATATAATATATACCTGTCCGGCTGCAGTAGTGATATATATATATTTTTTATATCATTATTTATCATCCAGTCGCAGCAGACACAGTACGGTAGTTCACGGCTGTAGCTACCTCTGTGTCGGCACTCGGCAGTCCATCCATAATTGTATACCACCTACCCGTGGTTTTTTTTTCTTTCTTCTTTATACATACTACATCTCATTATCATCCAGTCTATATTAGCAGCAGACACAGTACAGTACGGTAGTCCTCCACGGCTGTAGCTACCTCTGTGTCGGCACTCGGCAGTCCGTCCATAATTGTATACCACCTACCCGTGGTTTTTTTTTCTTTCTTCTTTATACATACATACTACATCTCATTATCAACCAGTCTATATTAGCAGCAGACACAGTACAGTACGGTAGTCCACGGCTGTAGCTACCTCTGTGTCGGCACTCGGCAGTCCGTCCATAATTGTATACCACCTACCCGTGGGTTTTTTTTCTTTCTTCTTTATACATACATACTACATCTCATTATCAACCAGTCTATATTAGCAGCAGACACAGTACAGTACGGTAGTCCACGGCTGTAGCTACCTCTGTGTCGGCACTCGGCAGTCCATCCATAATTGTATACCACCTACCCGTGGTTTTTTTTTCTTTCTTCTTTATACATACTACATCTCATTATCATCCAGTCTATATTAGCAGCAGACACAGTACAGTACGGTAGTCCACGGCTGTAGCTACCTCTGTGTCGGCACTCGGCAGTCCGTCCATAATTGTATACCACCTACCCGTGGGTTTTTTTCCTTTCTTCTTTATACATACTACATCTCATTATCATCCAGTCTATATTAGCAGCAGACACAGTACAGTACGGTAGTCCACGGCTGTAGCTACCTCTGTGTCGGCACTCGGCAGTCCGTCCATAATTGTATACCACCTACCCGTGGTTTTTTTTTCTTTCTTCTTTATACATACATACTACATCTCTTTATCAACCAGTCTATATTAGCAGCAGACACAGTACGGTAGTCCACGGCTGTAGCTACCTCTGTGTCGGCACTCGGCAGTCCGTCCATAATTGTATACCACCTACCCGTGGTTTTTTTTTCTTTCTTCTTTATACATACATACTACATCTCTTTATCAACCAGTCAATATTAGCAGCAGACACAGTACGGTAGTCCACGGCTGTAGCTACCTCTGTGTCGGCACTCGGCAGTCCGTCCATAATTGTATACCACCTACCCGTGGTTTTTTTTTCTTTCTTCTTTATACATACATACTACATCTCTTTATCAACCAGTCTATATTAGCAGCAGACACAGTACGGTAGTCCACGGCTGTAGCTACCTCTGTGTCGGCACTCGGCAGTCCGTCCATAATTGTATACCACCTACCCGTGGTTTTTTTTTCTTTCTTCTTTATACATACATACTACATCTCAATATCATCCAGTCTATATTAGCAGCAGACACAGTACGGTAGTCCACGGCTGTAGCTACCTCTGTGTCGGCACTCGGCAGTCCGTCCATAATTGTATACCACCTACCCGTGGTTTTTTTTTCTTTCTTCTTTATACATACTACATCTCATTATCATCCAGTCTATATTAGCAGCAGACACAGTACAGTACGGTAGTCCTCCACGGCTGTAGCTACCTCTGTGTCGGCACTCGGCAGTCCGTCCATAATTGTATACCACCTACCCGTGGTTTTTTTTTCTTTCTTCTTTATACATACATACTACATCTCATTATCAACCAGTCTATATTAGCAGCAGACACAGTACAGTACGGTAGTCCACGGCTGTAGCTACCTCTGTGTCGGCACTCGGCAGTCCGTCCATAATTGTATACCACCTACCCGTGGGTTTTTTTTCTTTCTTCTTTATACATACATACTACATCTCATTATCAACCAGTCTATATTAGCAGCAGACACAGTACAGTACGGTAGTCCACGGCTGTAGCTACCTCTGTGTCGGCACTCGGCAGTCCATCCATAATTGTATACCACCTACCCGTGGTTTTTTTTTCTTTCTTCTTTATACATACTACATCTCATTATCATCCAGTCTATATTAGCAGCAGACACAGTACAGTACGGTAGTCCACGGCTGTAGCTACCTCTGTGTCGGCACTCGGCAGTCCGTCCATAATTGTATACCACCTACCCGTGGTTTTTTTTTCTTTCTTCTTTATACATACTACATCTCATTATCATCCAGTCTATATTAGCAGCAGACACAGTACAGTACGGTAGTCCACGGCTGTAGCTACCTCTGTGTCGGCACTCGGCAGTCCGTCCATAATTGTATACCACCTACCCGTGTTTTTTTTTTCTTTCTTCTTTATACATACATACTACATCTCTTTATCAACCAGTCTATATTAGCAGCAGACACAGTACGGTAGTCCACGGCTGTAGCTACCTCTGTGTCGGCACTCGGCAGTCCGTCCATAATTGTATACCACCTACCCGTGGTTTTTTTTTCTTTCTTCTTTATACATACATACTACATCTCTTTATCAACCAGTCTATATTAGCAGCAGACACAGTACGGTAGTCCACGGCTGTAGCTACCTCTGTGTCGGCACTCGGCAGTCCGTCCATAATTGTATACCACCTACCCGTGGTTTTTTTTTTCTTTCTTCTTTATACATACATACTACATCTCTTTATCAACCAGTTTATATTAGCAGCAGACACAGTACGGTAGTCCACGGCTGTAGCTACCTCTGTGTCGGCACTCGGCAGTCCGTCCATAATTGTATACCACCTACCCGTGGTTTTTTTTTCTTTCTTCTTTATACATACATACTACATCTCATTATCATCCAGTCTATATTAGCAGCAGACACAGTACGGTAGTCCACGGCTGTAGCTACCTCTGTGTCGGCACTCGGCAGTCCGTCCATAATTGTATACCACCTACCCGTGGTTTTTTTTTCTTTCTTCTTTATACATACATACTACATCTCTTTATCAACCAGTCTATATTAGCAGCAGACACAGTACGGTAGTCCACGGCTGTAGCTACCTCTGTGTCGGCACTCGGCAGTCCGTCCATAATTGTATACCACCTACCCGTGGTTTTTTTTTCTTTCTTCTTTATACATACATACTACATCTCTTTATCAACCAGTCTATATTAGCAGCAGACACAGTACGGTAGTCCACGGCTGTAGCTACCTCTGTGTCGGCACTCGGCAGTCCGTCCATAATTGTATACCACCTACCCGTGAATTTTTTTCTTTCTTCTTTATACATACATACCACATCTCTTTATCAACCAGTCTATATTAGCAGCAGACACAGTACAGTACGGTAGTCCACGGCTGTAGCTACCTCTGTGTCGGCACTCGGCAGTCCATCCATAATTGTATACCACCTACCCGTGGTTTTTTTTTCTTTCTTCTTTATACATACTACATCTCATTATCATCCAGTCTATATTAGCAGCAGACACAGTACGGTAGTCCACGGCTGTAGCTACCTCTGTGTCGGCACTCGGCAGTCCATCCATAATTGTATACCACCTACCCGTGGTTTTTTTTCTTTCTTCTTTATACATACATACTACATCTCTTTATCAACCAGTCTATATTAGCAGCAGACACAGTACGGTAGTCCACGGCTGTAGCTACCTCTGTGTCGGCACTCGGCAGTCCATCCATAATTGTATACCACCTACCCGTGGTTTTTTTTTCTTTCTTCTTTATACATACATACTACATCTCTTTATCAACCAGTCTATATTAGCAGCAGACACAGTACGGTAGTCCACGGCTGTAGCTACCTCTGTGTCGGCACTCGGCAGTCCATCCATAATTGTATACTAGTATCCATCCATCTCCATTGTTTACCTGAGGTGCCTTTTAGTTGTGCCTATTAAAATATGGAGAACAAAAATGTTGAGGTTCCAAAATTAGGGAAAGATCAAGATCCACTTCCACCTCGTGCTGAAGCTGCTGCCACTAGTCATGGCCGAGACGATGAAATGCCAGCAACGTCGTCTGCCAAGGCCGATGCCCAATGTCATAGTACAGAGCATGTCAAATCCAAAACACCAAATATCAGTAAAAAAAGGACTCCAAAACCTAAAATAAAATTGTCGGAGGAGAAGCGTAAACTTGCCAATATGCCATTTACCACACGGAGTGGCAAGGAACGGCTGAGGCCCTGGCCTATGTTCATGGCTAGTGGTTCAGCTTCACATGAGGATGGAGGCACTCAGCCTCTTGCTAGAAAAATGAAAAGACTCAAGCTGGCAAAAGCAGTAGCACCGCAAAGAACTGTGCGTTCTTCGAAATCCCAAATCCACAAGGAGAGTCCAATTGTGTCGGTTGCGATGCCTGACCTTCCCAACACTGGACGTGAAGAGCATGCGCCTTCCACCATTTGCACGCCCCCTGCAAGTGCTGGAAGGAGCACCCGCAGTCCAGTTCCTGATAGTCAGATTGAAGATGTCAGTGTTGAAGTACACCAGGATGAGGAGGATATGGGTGTTGCTGGCGCTGGGGAGGAAATTGACCAGGAGGATTCTGATGGTGAGGTGGTTTGTTTAAGTCAGGCACCCGGGGAGACACCTGTTGTCCGTGGGAGGAATATGGCCGTTGACATGCCTGGTGAAAATACCAAAAAAATCAGCTCTTCGGTGTGGAACTATTTCAACAGAAATGCGGACAACAGGTGTCAAGCCGTGTGTTCCCTTTGTCAAGCTGTAATAAGTAGGGGTAAGGACGTTAACCACCTCGGAACATCCTCCCTTATACGTCACCTGCAGCGCATTCATAATAAGTCAGTGACAAGTTCAAAAACTTTGGGTGACAGCGGAAGCAGTCCACTGACCAGTAAATCCCTTCCTCTTGTAACCAAGCTCACGCAAACCACCCCACCAACTCCCTCAGTGTCAATTTCCTCCTTCCCCAGGAATGCCAATAGTCCTGCAGGCCATGTCACTGGCAATTCTGACGATTCCTCTCCTGCCTGGGATTCCTCCGATGCATCCTTGCGTGTAACGCCTACTGCTGCTGGCGCTGCTGTTGTTGCTGCTGGGAGTCGATGGTCATCCCAGAGGGGAAGTCGTAAGACCACTTTTACTACTTCCACCAAGCAATTGACTGTCCAACAGTCCTTTGCGAGGAAGATGAAATATCACAGCAGTCATCCTACTGCAAAGCGGATAACTGAGGCCTTGGCATCCTGGGTGGTGAGAAACGTGGTTCCGGTATCCATCATTACTGCAGAGCCAACTAGAGACTTGTTGGAGGTACTGTGTCCCCGGTACCAAATACCATCTAGGTTCCATTTCTCTAGGCAGACGATACCGAAAATGTACACAGACCTCAGAAAAAGAGTCACCAGTGTCCTAAAAAATGCAGCTGTACCCAATGTCCACTTAACCACGGACATGTGGACAAGTGGAGCAGGGCAGGGTCAGGACTATATGACTGTGACAGCCCACTGGGTAGATGTATGGACTCCCGCCGCAAGAACAGCAGCGGCGGCACCAGTAGCAGCATCTCGCAAACGCCAACTCTTTCCGAGGCAGGCTACGCTTTGTATCACCGCTTTCCAGAATACGCACACAGCTGAAAACCTCTTACGGCAACTGAGGAAGATCATCGCGGAATGGCTTACCCCAATTGGACTCTCCTGTGGATTTGTGGCATCGGACAACGCCAGCAATATTGTGTGTGCATTAAATCTGGGCAAATTCCAGCACGTCCCATGTTTTGCACATACCTTGAATTTGGTGGTGCAGAATTTTTTAAAAAAACGACAGGGGCGTGCAAGAGATGCTGTCGGTGGCCAGAAGAATTGCGGGACACTTTCGGCGTACAGGCACCACGTACAGAAGACTGGAGCACCACCAAAAACTACTGAACCTGCCCTGCCATCATCTGAAGCAAGAAGTGGTAACGAGGTGGAATTCAACCCTCTATATGCTTCAGAGGTTGGAGGAGCAGCAAAAGGCCATTCAAGCCTATACAATTGAGCACGATATAGGAGGTGGAATGCACCTGTCTCAAGCGCAGTGGAGAATGATTTCAACGTTGTGCAAGGTTCTGATGCCCTTTGAACTTGCCACACGTGAAGTCAGTTAAGACACTGCCAGCCTGAGTCAGGTCATTCCCCTCATCAGGCTTTTGCAGAAGAAGCTGGAGACATTGAAGGAGGAGCTAACACGGAGCGATTCCGCTAGGCATGTGGGACTTGTGGATGGAGCCCTTAATTCGCTTAACAAGGATTCACGGGTGGTCAATCTGTTGAAATCAGAGCACTACATTTTGGCCACCATGCTCGATCCTAGATTTAAAGCCTACCTTGGATCTCTCTTTCCGGCAGACACAAGTCTGCTGGGGTTGAAAGACCTGCTGGTGAGAAAATTGTCAAGTCAAGCGGAACGTGACCTGTCAACATCTCCTCCTTCACATTCTCCCGCAACTGGGGGTGCGAGGAAAAGGCTCAGAATTCCGAGCCCACCCACTGGCGGTGATGCAGGGCAGTCTGGAGCGACTGCTGATGCTGACATCTGGTCCGGACTGAAGGACCTGACAACGATTACGGACATGTCGTCTACTGTCACTGCATATGATTCTCTCACCATTGAAAGAATGGTGGAGGATTATATGAGTGACCGCATCCAAGTAGGCACGTCACACAGTCCATACTTATACTGGCAGGAAAAAGAGGCAATTTGGAGGCCCTTGCACAAACTGGCTTTATTCTACCTAAGTTGCCCTCCCACAAGTGTGTACTCCGAAAGAGTGTTTAGTGCCGCCGCTCACCTTGTCAGCAATCGGCGTACGAGGTTACATCCAGAAAATGTGGAGAAGATGATGTTCATTAAAATGAATTATAATCAATTCCTCCGCGGAGACATTGACCAGCAGCAATTGCCTCCACAAAGTACACAGGGAGCTGAGATGGTGGATTCCAGTGGGGACGAATTGATAATCTGTGAGGAGGGGGATGTACACGGTGATATATCGGAGGATGATGATGAGGTGGACATCTTGCCTCTGTAGAGCCAGTTTGTGCAAGGAGAGATTAATTGCTTCTTTTTTGGGGGGGGTCCAAACCAACCCGTCATATCAGTCACAGTCGTGTGGCAGACCCTGTCACTGAAATGATGGGTTGGTTAAAGTGTGCATGTCCTGTTTTGTTTATACAACATAAGGGTGGGTGGGAGGGCCCAAGGACAATTCCATCTTGCACCTCTTTTTTCTTTTATTTTTCTTTGCGTCATGTGCTGTTTGGGGAGGGTTTTTTGGAAGGGCCATCCTGCGTGACACTGCAGTGCCACTCCTAGATGGGCCCGGTGTTTGTGTCGGCCACTAGGGTCGCTTATCTTACTCACACAGTCAGCTACCTCATTGCGCCTCTTTTTTTCTTTGCGTCATGTGCTGTTTGGGGAGGGTTTTTTGGAAGGGACATCCTGCGTGACACTGCAGTGCCACTCCTAGATGGGCCCGGTGTTTGTGTCGGCCACTAGGGTCGCTAATCTTACTCACACAGCTACCTCATTGCGCCTCTTTTTTTCTTTGCGTCATGTGCTGTTTGGGGAGGGTTTTTTGGAAGGGACATCCTGCGTGACACTGCAGTGCCACTCCTAGATGGGCCCGGTGTTTGTGTCGGCCACTAGGGTCGCTTATCTTACTCACACAGCTACCTCATTGCGCCTCTTTTTTTCTTTGCGTCATGTGCTGTTTGGGGAGGGTTTTTTGGAAGGGCCATCCTGCGTGACACTGCAGTGCCACTCCTAGATGGGCCCGGTGTTTGTGTCGGCCACTAGGGTCGCTTATCTTACTCACACAGTCAGCTACCTCATTGCGCCTCTTTTTTTCTTTGCGTCATGTGCTGTTTGGGGAGGGTTTTTTGGAAGGGACATCCTGCGTGACACTGCAGTGCCACTCCTAGATGGGCCCGGTGTTTGTGTCGGCCACTAGGGTCGCTAATCTTACTCACACAGCTACCTCATTGCGCCTCTTTTTTTCTTTGCGTCATGTGCTGTTTGGGGAGGGTTTTTTGGAAGGGCCATCCTGCGTGACACTGCAGTGCCACTCCTAGATGGGCCCGGTGTTTGTGTCGGCCACTAGGGTCGCTTATCTTACTCACACAGTCAGCTACCTCATTGCGCCTCTTTTTTTCTTTGCGTCATGTGCTGTTTGGGGAGGGTTTTTTGGAAGGGACATCCTGCGTGACACTGCAGTGCCACTCCTAGATGGGCCCGGTGTTTGTGTCGGCCACTAGGGTCGCTTATCTTACTCACACAGCTACCTCATTGCGCCTCTTTTTTTCTTTGCGTCATGTGCTGTTTGGGGAGGGTTTTTTGGAAGGGCCATCCTGCGTGACACTGCAGTGCCACTCCTAGATTGGCCCGGTGTTTGTGTCGGCCACTAGGGTCGCTTATCTTACTCACACAGCTACCTCATTGCGCCTCTTTTTTTCTTTGCGTCATGTGCTGTTTGGGGAGGGTTTTTTGGAAGGGACATCCTGCGTGACACTGCAGTGCCACTCCTAGATGGGCCCGGTGTTTGTGTCGGCCACTAGGGTCGCTAATCTTACTCACACAGCTACCTCATTGCGCCTCTTTTTTTCTTTGCGTCATGTGCTGTTTGGGGAGGGTTTTTTGGAAGGGACATCCTGCGTGACACTGCAGTGCCACTCCTAGATGGGCCCGGTGTTTGTGTCGGCCACTAGGGTCGCTTATCTTACTCACACAGCTACCTCATTGCGCCTCTTTTTTTCTTTGCGTCATGTGCTGTTTGGGGAGGGTTTTTTGGAAGGGCCATCCTGCGTGACACTGCAGTGCCACTCCTAGATGGGCCCGGTGTTTGTGTTGGCCACTAGGGTCGCTTATCTTACTCACACAGTCAGCTACCTCATTGCGCCTCTTTTTTTCTTTGCGTCATGTGCTGTTTGGGGAGGGTTTTTTGGAAGGGACATCCTGCGTGACACTGCAGTGCCACTCCTAGATGGGCCCGGTGTTTGTGTCGGCCACTAGGGTCGCTAATCTTACTCACACAGCTACCTCATTGCGCCTCTTTTTTTCTTTGCGTCATGTGCTGTTTGGGGAGGGTTTTTTGGAAGGGACATCCTGCGTGACACTGCAGTGCCACTCCTAGATGGGTCCGGTGTTTGTGTCGGCCACTAGGGTCGCTTATCTTACTCACACAGCTACCTCATTGCGCCTCTTTTTTTCTTTGCGTCATGTGCTGTTTGGGGAGGGTTTTTTGGAAGGGCCATCCTGCGTGACACTGCAGTGCCACTCCTAGATGGGCCCGGTGTTTGTGTCGGCCACTAGGGTCGCTTATCTTACTCACACAGTCAGCTACCTCATTGCGCCTCTTTTTTTCTTTGCGTCATGTGCTGTTTGGGGAGGGTTTTTTGAAAGGGACATCCTGCGTGACACTGCAGTGCCACTCCTAGATGGGCCCGGTGTTTGTGTCGGCCACTAGGGTCGCTAATCTTACTCACACAGCTACCTCATTGCGCCTCTTTTTTTCTTTGCGTCATGTGCTGTTTGGGGAGGGTTTTTTGGAAGGGCCATCCTGCGTGACACTGCAGTGCCACTCCTAGATGGGCCCGGTGTTTGTGTCGGCCACTAGGGTCGCTTATCTTACTCACACAGCGACCTCGGTGCAAATTTTAGGACTAAAAATAATATTGTGAGGTGTGAGGTATTCAGAATAGACTGAAAATGAGTGGAAATTATGGTTTTTGAGGTTAATAATACTTTGGGATCAAAATGACCCCCAAATTCTATGATTTAAGCTGTTTTTTAGGGTTTTTTGAAAAAAACACCCGAATCCAAAACACACCCGAATCCGACAAAAAAAATTCGGTGAGGTTTTGCCAAAACGCGGTCGAACCCAAAACACGGCCGCGGAACCGAACCCAAAACCAAAACACAAAACCCGAAAAATTTCAGGCGCTCATCACTGTCCATGGTGTCCAGGATGTCTCGCTGATGGCCTAATTCAGACCTGATGGCTCCTCTGCGATCAGACAGCCACCGCCCATAGAGAGTGAAAATCAGCCCCGTGCAAGTGTGTGAATGCATGCGTACACTGTGCAAAAACCTCGCCAGACAGCGGACATCTGCAAATCCGTTCGCAACTCACTCACCATCGAAGGATTTTTCCAGTTTGTGCATAGCCCAGTACTTACTCCTTCAGGGCAGGATGTACTAATCCTTGAAAAGTGATAATTTCACTGTGATAAAGTACCAGCCAATCCACTCCTAACTGCCATGTTACAGGCTGTGTTTGAAAAATGACAGGAGCTGGTTGGCTGGTACTTTATCACCGTGAAATTATCACTTTTATGGGTTTAGGGGCTAATTCAGGATTGCAAATTGCGATCCAACCAGAATTTTTGCGGGGGGCCACGGGTGCATGCGCTGCTCCCGTACTGCGCATGTGCCCGCAATTTCTGCCTGGGGCCGTAGAAAATGCGGTCGCGCGGGGGGTGCGGCAACTCTCCGTTTCCAGGGAAGAGACGGAGCTTTGCAGGGATAGGGCAACCCAAACGGTGGGCAGAGGCAGACGAACAGAGGCATGTCAGGGGCGTGATTGCGGCAGCTGCATGACGTCACAAACGCAGCCGCCACGAAAGGGAACATGGTACCGGGACTCATGCTGCCGCAGCTAAGCTACGCCGGCAGGAGTTGTGTTTAGTTTCTGCTGACAAGCAGAAATTGCAAAGCGATTGCAATTTCTGCTTGTTAAAGGGGGGAGGTGCCGGTCAGTATGCTGGGTGGCCTTGCCCAGTGCTGGGCGGCCCACAGCATGCGAGCAAAAGGATAGCAAATTCTGCCCACAGTGCGATACAAACAGTCTGATCGGGGCCGGAGCTGACGTCACACAACCTCCCTGAAAACGCTTGGGAACACCTATGCCCTGTATTTTTACTAACACTCCCAGAAAACAGGCAGTTACCACCCACAAATGTCCGCTTCCTGTCAATCAACTTGCGTACGCCTAGTGATCTAAATTTTTTAATGATTCTATCGCAGTTTGGCCTCACACGTGCGCATTATGATCCATACGCATGCACAGTCATTCAATAATCGTCCACTGTGCAATTTCACACAACAGCAATTGGGTCTGAGGGCATAATTCAAACCTGATCGCAGCAGCAAAATTGTTCTCTAATGGGCAACACCATGTGCTCTGCAGGGGGGCAGATATAACATGTGCAGAGAGAGTTAGATTTGGGTGGGGTGTGTTTAAACTGAAATCTAAATTGCAGTGTAAAAATATAGCAGCCAGTATTTACCCTGCACAGAAACAAAATAACCCACCCAAATCTAACTCTCTCTGCACATGTTATATCTGCCTCACCTGCAGTGCACATGGGAGGTTATTTAGACCCGATCGCATGCTAGCTTTTTTTTGCAGCGGTACGATTGGGTCTGAACTGCGCATGCATATGCTCTGCATAGGGATCGCCGGACAGCGATGGATTTAACAAAGAAAGCGATTGCACCGGTGATCACAAGAAGATTGACAGGAAGAGGACGTTTGTGGGTGTCAACTGACCGTTTCTAGGGAGTGTCCGGAAAAACGCAGGCGTACCAAACTGTTTGGAGGGAGGATTCCTGACGTCAGCTGCTGGCCAGATTGTCGCAGCGGCTGAGTAAGTCCTGAGCTGTGCAGAGACTGCACAAACAATTCTCTGCACAAGCGTTCGTACCCCTGCACATAAACTCCCCCTGTAGGCAGCAACTACCTGATCGCAGCACTGCAAAAAAATGCCTGCGTGCGATAAGGTCTGAATCAGCACCATAGTTTTGCCCATCTGCTAACAAATTTGCTGCTACGATCAGGTCTGAATTAGGCCCTAAAAGTTTACTCAATTAGAGGAATCTGAGATAACTATGTAAAATGAGTAAAAACTTTTTTGATTCATAAAATTTGTGTTTTTAGTTGTGTTTTCTTATATATTTTCATTTTGAATATTAGGAGTAATTTTAACGTACAGAGTTAGAAGTAAAAAATACGTGAATCAAAAAGGTCTGAAAAAGAATATTTCTGCAGATCTGCAGTGCTGTTTGCCTCTTGTGAGGCCTACACCTCTATAATGAGTATGGGTCATTAGGTCGACAAGACTTACAGATGTAGCCACCTTTATCTTGACCGATTCTCCGCCTAGACGGACGTTTAGTCACGCTAAGGCGATAGCTTAGCTTGCTGAGTTTAATCACAGGCAGGCGCGTTGAGGTGATTCTAGATACTCAGCATGCACCACCACTTGGTGGCTAATGCTCCACTAATCCAGTACTTTCTATCATATAGCGGCGGATTGATCTACAGCTCTGGCAAATGGTCAGTGACGACTGTAATGTTAATAGATGGTGACCAATGGTCAGACGGTGAGAGTTCTCAATATAAATAAATAGTTTATACAGACACAAACATGTTAAAACACTAGTGTATGCCGACGCAAGATTGTGTATGGAGACGCAACTAATTGTGTAAAAGGAAGTATGTAAAATGCATAAACACCGTGCTTTTGAAATACATGTACAGTATGAGCGTCTGAGTTCCCGTGACATTCACTTTATTATAATTTTTTTTCTTTGTTATACATTCAATGGAAGGGTGCACACAGATTTCACATAAATCTTGTCTTGTAGCCTGATCGGAACTCCCTACCTATCTACTGCATGAACTGTGCAGGCTCCCAGGGGGGAAGGGGAAAGTGGGATGGGGGTAGGGTGAGGCAGTGGAAAATACTGTGTTTAAAGAACGGGCCAATGCTGAAGGAGCATCAGAATTCCCTAGCTAAAATACACACCCTAATAGAACATACTGTACAGAAATACTAAGTACAGTGATTTGGCATCCAGGAACTTAGGGAGGAACTTTTATCTCTCTCCATTATACATAGAAAGAGTAAACTTGCCACTGTACGTTACAAGCTGTTTGTGCTAATTAGTACCCTAATAGGGGTTCACTACGGCTGGCCGGAGGTCGGGCTCCCGGCGACCAGCATCCCGGCGCCGGGAGCCCGACCGCCGGCTTACCGACAGCTTGGCGAGCGCAAATGAGCCCTTGCGGGCTCGCTGCGCTCGCCACGCTACGGGCACGGTGGCGCGCTACGCGCGCCACACTATTTTATTCTCCCTCTATGGGGGTCGTGGACCACCACGAGGGAAAATAATTGTCGGTATTCCGGCTGTCGGGCTCCCGGCGCCGGTATACTGAGCGCCGGGAGCCCGACCGCCGGCAAACAGAAGACCACCCCCCTAATAGAACATACTGTAGAGATACTAAGTACGGTGATTTGGCATCCAGTTAAAAGCTGTTTGTGCTAATTAGTACACTAGTAGAACACACTGTACAGAGATATTAAGGATGGTGATTTGGCTTCTAGGAACTTACAGAGGAGCTTTTATCTCTCTCCATTATACATAGAAAGATTATACTTACCACTGTACGTTACAAGCTGTTTGTGCTAATTAGTACACTAGTGTAACATACTGTACAGAGATACTAAGGACGGAGATTTGGCATCTAGGAACTCACAGAGGAGCTTTAATCTCTCTCCATTATACATAGAAAGATTAAACTTGTCACTGTACGTTACAAGCTGTTCGTGCTAATTAGTACACTAGTAGAACATAGAGTACAGAGATACTAAGGACTGTAATTTGGCACCCAGGAACTTAGGGAGGAGCTTTTATCTCTCTCCATTATACTTAGAAAGATTACAATGGAGAGAGATAAAAGCTCCTCCCTAAGTTCCTGGATGCCAAATCACTGTACTTAGTATCTCTGTACAGTATGTTCTACTAGTGTACTAATTAGCACAAACAACTTGTAACGTACAGTGGCAAGTGTCATTTTTCTAAGTATAATGGAGAGAGATAAAAACTCCTCCCTATGTTCCAGGATGTCAAATTACCATGCTTAGCATTTCTGTACAGTATTTCCTATCTAGCCAGAAACCCTGCATCCTGTGCAAGATAGGCAGACAACTGGAGGGGCCCCGATACACGGTTGCTTCCCGTTTCCCTTTCCAGTGTCTCACAAACTAATGGTTGGTCTGCGCCGAAAGCCAAGAGTCTCCTCTTTTGTATGGTACCAGTCCTGAGTCTCTGGGATACCCAGAACCAGAGATATCAGTACACAAATTGGACCCATTTTCCCATAGACTATAATGGGCCCGTTAATTCAGACCCACCATGGGTTCCGACGCTTGCCATGAGCCTTGTGGGGGTCACAGAAACTTGGGGTTGGTACCCTCCGGTAGCTAATTGTCTCCCCTTCCATACCAACCTAGCACTGAAGGCTCCCACCTCCCATGCTGAGAGTCCCAGGTTTGAGTCCCAAAGTGCCAACCTTTTTTTTTTTTTATATGTTCCCGTGACATTCACTTAATTATTTTATTCTTTGTTATACATTCAATGAAAGGGTGCACACAGGTTTCACATAAATCAAAGTAACTGTACGTTACAAGCTGTTCGTGCTAATTAGTACACTAGTAGAACATACTGTACAGAAATATTAAGTACAGTGATTTGGCATCCAGGAACTTAGGGAGGAGCTTTTATCTCTCTCCATTGTAATCTAAGTACAATGGAGAGAGATAAAAGCTCCTCCCTAAGTTCCTAGATGCCAAATCACTATACTTAGTATTTCTGTACAGTATGTTCTATTAGGGTACTAATTAGCACGAACAGCTTGTAAAGTACAATGGCAAGTTTATTCTTTCTATGTATAATGGAGAGAGATAAAAGATCCTCAGTAAGTTCCTGGATGCCAAATCACCATACTTAGTATCTCTGTACAGTATGTTCTATTAGGGTACTAATTAGCTGTTTGTGCTAATTAGTACCCTAATAGAAAATACTATACAGAGATTCTAAGGACGGTGATTTGGCAACCAGGAACTTAGGAAGGAGCTTTTATCTCTCTATATTATACATAGAAAGATTAAACTTGCCACTGCACGTTACAAGCTGTTCATGCTAATTTGTACACTAGTAAAACATACTGTACAGAGATACTAAGTACAGTGATTTGGCATCCAGAAACTTAGGGAGGAGCTTTTATCTCTCTCTATTATAATCTTTCTAAGTATAATGGAGAGATAAAAGCTCCTCACTAAGTTTCTGGATGCCAAATCACTTTCCGTAGTATCTCTGTACAGTAAGTTCTACTAGTGTACTAATTAGCACGAGCAGCTTGTAACGTACAGTGGCAGGTTTGATCTTTCTATGTATAATGTAGAGTGATAAAACCTCATCTGTAAGTTCCTGGTTGCCAAATCACCATCCTTAGTATCTCTGTATAGTATTTTCTATTAGGGTACTAATTAGCATGAACAGCTAATTAGTACCCTAATAGAACATACTATACAGAGATACTAAGTACAGTGATTTGGCATCCAGTTAAAAGCTGTTCATGCTAATTAGTACACTAGTAGAACATACTGTACAGAGATACTAAGGATGGTGAATTGGCATCTAGGAACTTATAGAGGAGCTTTTATCTCTCTCCATTATGCATAGAAAGATTAAACTTGTCACTGTACGTTACAAGCTGTTCGTGCTAATTAGTACACTAGTAAAACATAGAGTACAGAGATACTAAGGACAGTAATTTGGCACCCAGGAACTTACATATGAGCTTTTATCTCTCTCCATTATACTTAGAAAGATTAAAATTGAGAGAGATTAAAGCTCCTCCTTAAGTTCGTGGATGCCAAATCACTGTACTTAGTATTTCTGTACAGTATGTTCTACTAATGTACTAATTAGCACTAACAGCTTGTAACAAACATGGCAAGTATAATCTTTCTATGTATAATGGAGAGATAAAAACTCCTGTGTAAGTTCCTAGATGCCAAATCGCCATCCTTAGTATCTCTGTACAGTATGTTCTACTAGAGTACTAATTAGCACGAACAGCTTCTGACCGGATGCCAAATCACCGTACTTAGTATCTCTGTACAGTATGTTCTATTAGGGTACTAATTAGCTGTTTGTGCTAATTAGTACCCTAATAGAAAATACTATACAGAGATACTAAGCACAGTGATTTGGCAACCAGGAACTTAGGGAGGAGCTTTTATCTCTCTATATCAGAGCTGGCCAAACCGGTCCTCGAGATCTACCAACAGTTCAAATTTTCCAGACCACCTGGCTAGTGCACAGGTGTAGTCATTACTAATTAAGATGTGCTGTATTCATTCCTAACTGACAGTTCTACAGGTCTCCAGGAGGCCTGGAAAACATGAACTGTTGGTAGATCTCGAGGACCGGTTTGGCCAGCCCTGCTCTATATTATACATAGAAAGATTAAACTTGCCACTGTACGTTACAAGCTGTTTGTGCTAATTAGTACACTAGTAGAACATACTCTACAGAGATACTAAGTACAGTGATTTGGCATCCAGGAACTTAGGGAGGAGCTTTTATCTCTCTCTATTGTAATCTTTCTAAGAGCAGCTTGTAATGCACAGTGGCAAGTTTAATCTTTCTATGTATATTGGAGAGAGATAAAAGCTCCTCTGTAAGTTCCTGGTTGCCAAATCACCGTCCTTAGTATCCCTGCATAGTATGTTCTATTAGGGTACTAATTAGCAGGAATAGCCATTTAGTACCCTAATAGAACATACTGTACAGAGATACTATGTACAGTGATTTGGCATCCAGGAATTTAGGGAGGAGCTTTTATCTCTCTCCATTATACATAGAAAGATTAAACTTGCCGCTGTACGTTACAAGCTGTCAGTGCTATTTAGTACCCTAATAGAACATACTGTACAGAGATACTAAGGATGGTGAGTTGGCATCCATTTAAAAGCTGTTTGTGCTAATTAGTACACTAGTAGAACATACTGTACAGAGATACTAAGGCCGGTGATTTGGCATCTAGGAACTCACAGATGAGATTTTATCTCTCTCCATTATACATAGAAAGATTAATCTTGCCACTGTACGTTACAAGCTGTTCGAGCTAATTAGTGCACTAGTAGAACATAGAGTACAGAGATACTAAGGACGGTAATTTGGCACCCAGGAATTAAGGGAGGAGCTTTTATCTCTCTTCATTATACTTAGAAATATTACAATGGAGAGAGATTAGAGCTCCTCCCTAAATTCGTGGATGCCAAATCACTGTACTTAGTATCTCTGTACAGTATGTTCTACTAGTGTATTAATTAGCACAAACAGCTTGCAACGTACAGTGGCAAGTTTTAATTTTTCTAAGTGTAATGGAGAGAGATAAAAACTCTGCCCTATGTTCCAGGATGACAAATTACCATGCTTAACATTTCTGTACAGTATTTCCTATCTAGCCAGAAACCCTGCATCCTGTGCAAGCTAGGCGGACAACTGCAGGGGCCCCGATACACTGTTGCTTCCCGTTTCCCTTTCCAGTGTCACATAAACTAATGGTTGGTCTGTCCTGAAAGCCAAGAGTCTCCTCTTTTGTATGGTACCAGTCCTGAGTCTCTGGGAAACCCAGAACCAGAGATATCAGTATGCAAAATGGACCCATTTTCCCATAGACTATAATGGGCCCATTAATTCAGACCCACCATGGGTTCCGACGCTTGCCATGAGCCTTGTGGGGGTCACAGAAATTTGGGGTTGGTACCCTCCGGTAGCTAATTGTCTCCCCTTCCATACCAACTTAGCGATGAAGGCTTGCACCTCCCATGCTGAGAGTCCCAGGTTTGAGTCCCAAAGTGCCAACCTTTTTTTTTATATATATGTTCCTGTGACATTCACTTAATTATTTTTTTTCTTTGTTATACATTCAATGAAAGGGTGCACACAGGTTTCACATAAATCAAAGTAAATCTGCAGCAGTGATTCATTCTGCTATATACAAATACACAGCGGTAATGAGTATAAATTAGTGTATTCCGACGCAACTAGCTGAGCAACACAGTACTGTAGATCGTCGGCATTTGTGTATTGTACCTGACCTGAACTACATCCCTGTCCACTGCATGACCTGTGCAGGCTCCCAGGGGAGAAGGGCGATGGGGGTAGGGAGAGGCGGTGGAAATACTGTGCTTTTGAAATACAAGTATTAGCGTCCGAGTCCCCTAAGGCATAAACCAACACCAATGGGAAGGAAGTGTCAATGGGGGTAATTCCAAGTTGATCGCAGCAGGAAAATTTTTAGCAGTTGGGCAAAACCATGTGCACTGCAGGTGTGGCAGATATAACATTTGCAGAGAGAGTTAGATTTGGGTGGGTTATTTTATTTCTGTGCAGGGTAAATTCTGGCTGCTTTATTTTTATACTACAAATTAGATTGCAGATTGAACACACCACACCCAAATCTGACTCTCTCTGCACATGTTATATCTGCCTCCCCTGCAGTGCACATGGTTTTGCCCAATTGCTAACAGAATTCCTGCTGCGATCAACTTGGAATTACCCCCAATGTTTTTTTTAATGTGTTCCTGTAACATTCACTTTATTATAATTTTTTTTGCTTTGTTATACATTCAATGGAAGGGTGCACACAGGTTTCACATAAATCAGAGTGGGAGGGGGATTTTCCTATATACAGTAGTATACTGTTGCACATGTCTTGTAACCTGATCGTAACTCCCTACCTGTCTACTGCATGTACTTTGCAGGCTCCCAGGGGGGAAGGGGAAAGTGGGATGGGGGTAGGACAAGGTAGTGGAAAATACTGTGTTCAAAGAAAAGGCATAATCAAAACCATGAGGAACTTTGCGGTGTATCGTTATGTGCATAGACCTAGCTTATCCCTATCACCCCTGTGTATTTTAGCTAGGGGATTCTGACGCTCCTTCAGCATTACCCCGTAGCTTGCAAAACCTATGCCATTGCTCGCTCCATAGATGAGTGCTGCCACAAGGCAGGGGTTCACATGCCTCGGACATTTTGTCACTTTGCGATGCGATGGGGTCCGGTGTATCGTTATTTGCATAGACCTCGCTTATCGCTATCGCCCCTGTGTATTTTAGCTAGGGGATTCTGACAGCTCCTTCCTTCCTGCATAGAACCTTGACAGTAGAAACTCTCCTGCAGCTTTGCCCTGCTTTATGTAAAACTTGTGTTTTGTCAATTTGCTATGCGTTTGAGCCCGGTGTAACGTAAAGTGCATAGACCTCGCTTATCTCTATCGCCCCTGTGTATTTTGGCTAGGGGATTGTGACGCTCCTTCAGCATTACCCCGTAGCCTGCAAAACTTATGCCATCTCTCACTCCATATCCGAGTGCTGCCTGCCACGTGGTGGGGGTTCAGGGGCGGTGGCCATTTTGCCAGTGTGCTATGCGATCGAGTCCCGTGTACCGTAATGTGCACAGACCTCGCTTATTCCTATCGCCCCTGTGTATTTTAGCTAGGGGATTGTGACGCTCCTTCAGCATTGCCCCATAGCCTGCAAAATCTGGACTGTTACTTGCTCCGTAGCCTAGGGCCTCCGTGGGGCAAGGAGTCATAGGTGGTAGCCATTTCTATTGAGTCTGCCCTGCTACAGAATTGTATGTGAACTGTACGGTGCATAGAACCTTAACAGTAGAACCGCTCCTGCAGCTTTGCCCTGGTTTATGTGAATAAAAAAAATAAAGCGTCTGGAAAAAACTAACATGCATTCATACTTTTGGAATCGAACCAGAGACTCTGAGTATAGGAAGCGGAACACTTCACCACTTCGCCACAGACATATGAATAAATCCATTGGTTTTGATTATGCTGTAATGGCTATGGGATTAGGACACTAACATACTGTACAAAATTCCTAATCTCAAGAGGCAATAGTGAACTTCTAATGCGTCCATTTGCGACACTGTACACTACTGGTTTTATGTTGTTTTGTCTGCGGGACTTGGACGCTCACATATTCATAAAGTACTGTAGATGGAACATGTCAGCTAGAGTCATGTAGATGGCACTGCAGGAAGCATTTAACGATGGTGGGGCTCATGAGAAGAATGAGTTAACATCTGTAGAAATACAAGTCGATGATGAAGAAATAGCAACAGGCATGCTACAAAATGTAACCCCAGAGTTTGACTTCTTAGTTGCAAACACTGCAAAGCTATTACAGTTTCAGTAATGTATACCCTGTGAATAAGATGCTGAGACAACTGCATTACAAGAAGAATGAGAAAATTCTGTATGTTTAACGAGTAAATTTACTATAGTGTGATTTTTTTTTTAGAAGTGGAGATGTTGCCCATCGCAACCAATCAGATTCTATATATTCATCTAGCACCATTTAAAAGATAATAAATAGAATCTGATTGGTTGCTATTGGCAACATCTCCACTTCTAAAAAAACTCACACTTTAGTAAATTTACCCCAAGATTTAAAATTGTCACAAAATAGGCTGGAAAGCAATTGACTTCAAGCAGAGAAAAGTGACTTATATGCAGAGCCAGAAGTTTAATCATAAGGTTACAGAACTACAGAACCACATAAAGGATTGTTGGTATATTGATTCAGACACAACAAGGCATTTCAGCTGCAATGAGAAATGGTTCACCAAGCTAAGTGTGACCCTATCACAGTCAAGGGGATTGGCAATTAAATATTAACATCCACAAAAGTTGGGACAATTATAGCTCACTTGAGAATTGTATCAAGAACAAAAATCACAGAAAATATAAAATGTGTTTTCGTGTACCAGAGATAGGAACAAATCTTATAGTCATAAGTGTCCTAAAGCAGTACACTGTTCAATTCGCCAAAGGAAAGTGCATTGTAAGAAACAGAAGTGGGACAGTTATTGCTGCAGGCACAAAGTCTCAGCAATAGTATGTCCTTGATACACAGCACTGGTGCGCAATGGTGACAAGTTGCAGTCACTGGAACTCTGGCATAGAAGATTTGGTCTTAAATATTCAGTATTCAGAAGCTACAGAATGGGATGGTCACAGAAATGTCAGTGACGAGTGCAGAGAAACCCATGTATGAAAGCTGCATATTTAGGAAACAGAGTTGTCAGCCATTTGCAAAGTCAACAACTAGAGCTACAAAACCACTTGAGATAAAACCAGAGGTGTAGAATATATTTCTTAGTGGTACTGTGTATGCAAAAAAAGAGGGGTGTGATCACTCGTCATGAGGGGTGTAGTTATTTGAAAAAGGGGCATGTCACTTTGGAAGTACTTTATTCCATTCCATATACACTTTACCTATATGGTGGTTTCTCTGTAATGAGTAACCCTTATAAAAAATTAATCCTTTCTGGGTAGAGTCTTTAGTTGGTATTTCTTCGGCAGGGTCCACAGGTTATCCACAGAATAACAATGGGATATGATGGAGCGACAGCGGATTGGCACCAAAACATCAAAAGCTTTAGGGCCTCCCAGGATGCAACGAGCCCATTCATATATCCCTACCCACTGGCTCAGGCAAATCAGTTTTTTGTTTGGTGCAGCATGAGCTGGACCATGGTAACTGGGCTACTGTTCCTTCTAGCAGCCCTAAGCTTTCTTATGTTATTTTTTAGTCTTACTAATTTTCTGAGTGATCTTTTCTAAACAGCGTCTTATTCGCTTAGAAAGAGTCGCTCCAACAATTCTCCGCCAGGCCGCAACAACGCTTACCCACGAGTACAGTGCTGTTTCAGTGGGCGTCTGTGTCGGATATACTAGCAGGTCCAGCAGACGTTACCAGGCTGTGGCTGGAGCATGGAGAGAAGGTAAGGCATCGATTCTGCTTAGTAGATGGAATACAGATACAGCCGCACTGCATTGGGAGGAGACTACCAAACAGTAGCTGACGCGGCTGCCACCGCAGGTGCACAAGCACTAGACCTTAGGGATCTTAGGCACCAGGAATAGTATGATGCCGCGATCCCTAGGGTTGATGTCAGAAGGGGGAGTTAGACGCTCTCCTGGTCGCCCCTCCACCCCTGTTCATGACCAGTTTCCGCCGAGTCTCCCGACATGATCTGATTACTCGCTTTCGTCCCAGATGCTACCACGAGGGGAATCGGTCGCAGCATAGGCCGCTGCGTCTGTGTTCACTAAATGCTACCGCGATGAGACCCAGTCGCAGCATTGGCTGTGTGACTGGTGCGTCTGTGTTCACTGAGCGTCGGTGTTCACCATAGGTTCCCGAAGCGACAGTGTAAACTAGTAGCATCTGGATCCACTCAGTGTTTGCCAATGTATTGATCGATCCTGGAAGCGAGGTGAGTCTCCCTGTATCCCACTCTACTGAGTATGGGCTATACAACAATACATTTATATCTATTTTGTTCAGTATGAATAGTTAAGTTAAGTGCCTATTGCATATGAGTCTGTGTACATTTACTGTGGTTTTCTTCACATTGCATCTGAATACGTTAGATCTGTGTAAAACAGGATTCAGTAATATGTACTCCTACATACTTTAAAATGTGTTTGTAGTTGATAATGTGCTCATATGACTAATATTAACATGTGACTGACTGCAACTGTGATTGCTGACTTTAATATATGTTTGTCAGTTGTTTCTTCTGATCCTCCATGCTGGTGCATGGGTAGGGTCAGATTGATATCACTTTAGAAGGTTAAAGTGATTAAAGTCACAAATTGTGTAGTACAGTGTAAAAGTGCTGATTATTTATCATGTCTAAGAGCAGCAAAAGTGACAAAGGTACACAATTTTCTTTGGGGCTAGTCCCCACAACAATTTCTTGTATAAAGGTACACATGTTACTGAATCAAATTGAAAGAGCAGCAGGAGTAGGAGACATAGTAGTGATGGAAGACTTTAACTATCCCGAGATAAACTGGAAAATCAATTCATGTGATACTGCTAGGGGCAATATGTTTTTAAACACGCTAAATGATAATTACTTAGTTCAATTAATCGAGGAACCAACTAGGTACAATGCAATCTTAGACCTGGTGTTAACTAACAATGGTGAATCGGTATCAAATATTGAAGTAGGAGAGCCCATAGGTAACAGCGACCACAATATGATCACATTCAATATCATTTTTCATAAGCAGTCCTATACTGGCTCAACTAGGACTCTACACTTTAGCAAAGCCAACTTTGACATGATGAAGGAAGCATTAAGGGACATTGAATGGGAAATTCTGTTGCAAGAAAAAATACTACAGAGAAATGGGATGTATTAAAATCACTGCTAATTAATAATACTCGAAAATGTATTCCCACCAGCAGCAAAAAAAGGAATAAAAATCCCAAACCAATGTGGTTCAACAAAAATATAAAGGAATTAATGGACAAAAAAAGACGAGCATTTAAAAAATACAAATCTGAGGGGGATGCAGAGTCATTTCAGCACTATACGGACTGTCACAAAATATGCAAAAAAGGAATAAGAGCAGCTAAAGTAGAAACTGAAAAACTAGTAGCAAAGGAAAGCAAAGCGACTCCCAATTTTTTTTTTTTTAAGTACATCAACAGCAAGAGACTAAAGAAGGAGAGTATAGGCCCTTTAAAGGACAAGAGGGGAGTCTTAATCAAAAATGATAATGACATAGCAAACAAACTAAACAAGTTTTTTTCAACTGTATTTACCAGGGAGGACCAAGTGCTGGGTTTTACACAAAATCTCAACAAAGATAATGTCCCACTGAAAAATGCTTACTTATGTGAGGAGGTAGTCTGTGATCGATTAAAAAAGTTAAAGATTAATAAGTCACCTGGTCCCGATGGAATTCACCCGAGGGTTCTTATGGAGCTGCACGCTGAACTAGCAAGACCTCTATTTTTGATCTTCATGGATTCGGTTAACTCGGATATGGTTCCCAAAGACTGGCGTATAGCAGAGGTAGTGCCGATATTCAAAAAGGGGAGCAAAGCTGAATCAGGTAATTATAGACCAGTTAGTCTTACATCTATAGTGGGGAAAGTATTGGAAGGTATTCTAAGGGTCAGTATTCAAAAGTTCCTTGAAGCAAATAAGGTCATTAAAAGGAACAAACATGGATTTGTGAAGGACAGATCATGTCAGACCAACTAACTTGGCTTTTATGAAACAGTAAGTGCGAACCTTGATCAGGGTAAGGAGGTGGATGTAATCTTTTTAGACTTTGCCAAAGCTTTCGACACTGTATCACACATGCGTCTTATCTATAAGCTACAAGAAATAGGGCTAGGGAGCACAATATGTACTTGGTCAGTAATTGGTTAGATAATAGGGAGCAGCGCGTTGTGGTCAATGGATCATTTTCAAACTGAACTAAAGTACTAAGTGGTGTGTCACAAGGGTCTGTATTTGGACCACTTTTGTTCAACATTTTCATCAACGACCTAACAGTAGGTCTAGAGAGCATGGGTCAATTTTCGCAGATGATACCAAATTGTGTAAGGTTATAAATATGGAGGGGGATGCTGAGAATCACTTAACTAAACTAGAAGCATGGGCAGCAAAATGGAGAATGAGATTCAACACAGGCAAGTGTAAGGTAATGCACTGTGGGGGTAAGACCAAAAATAACACCTACATACTAAATGGGGTAATAGTAGGGGATTATGTACTGTAAAAAAGACTTAGGGGTTCACATAGATAACAAATTAAGCAGCAGTACCCAAAGTAGGAGTGCAGCAAAGAAGGCTAATAAGATATTACCATGCATAAAACGGGGAATTGATGCAAGGGACGAGATTATTATACTCCCATTTTATAAATCACTAGTGAGGCTACATCTTGAATACTGTGTGCATTTTTGGGCACCATATTACAAAAAGGATATCCTGGAGCTAGAAAAGGTTCAGAGGCAGGCGACCAAACTAATCAAGGGCAAGGAGACGCTGAAATACGAGGAAAGGCTTGCAAGGCTAGGCATGTTTATATTGGAAAAGAGGAGACTAAGAGGGGACATAATCAACATCTACAAATATATAAGGGGTCAATACACAGAGCTTGGGATGGACCTGTTTTCTATAAGATCAGCACAGAGGACACATGGTCACTCGCTTAGGTTAGAGGAGAGCCGTTTCCGCACATTGAGGCAAAATGGTTTTTCACAGTAAGGACAATACATGTTTGGAATTCCCTTCCTGAGAGAGTAGTAATGGCAGACTCAGTCAACACCTTTAAGAATGGGTTAGATAAATTCCTATTGGATAAAGATATTCAGGGTTATGGTGCGTAGGCACGCATTATAGTTAATAAAACTAGTCCTAACATAAAAGTAACTAGTCCTATAATAAGACTGCATAGGAGATCACAAATATGGTGTGGTCGATGGACAATTGTCTTTTTTTCAACCTTAGTTACTATGTTACAGTAACACCAACACTCATATCATGTTTGTCTTGCAAAACTGTATTATCCTCTCAGGATCTGGTTCAGGATGGTTTATGTGCAAATTGTTTTGTTTTTCAGCAAAATGCAAGGCAGATCCCTGTACGTCAGGTACAGATGGATCCACCTTGGGCTATGTTTGCTCAGACCTTGTCCAGTATACCTGAACAGGTAATGCCTACAGCTTCTTTACCAGGAATGTGGTACACTATTAACCCACACATGCATTTCCCTACCTATGGCATATCATTGCCCCCAGCAGCTTCTCATATGAAACAAGCTGATAAACCGATGGTAAGTAAACCTTCACCTTCACAGGCTACACAAGATGATTCATCGGAAGATGAAAATTCTATTTACTCTACTTCGGCATACGAAGAGGAGGAAGAAGATATCAGCTCAGTGGATATAGTTGAATTAATTAGAGCTATGAAGGCCATTCTATCCTTAGAGGATTCAGCAGAGCCTATGTTAAAAACCAAGGCACCTGTATTTAAACGTCCCAAAACAGTTAAGACTGAGTTTCCAGGGTCAGACCATTTGACGGAAATCATGGAAGAGGCTTGGGCTACACCCAATAAAAAATATAGAATTCCCAAAAAATGGGATTCCAATTATCCTTTTCCAGCAGGGGACTGTTTAAAAAGGGAGCTGGCTCCTAAATTAGATACACATGTAATTCGATTAGTGCGAACATCTATATTGCCTTTACCATCAACATCATTAAATGATGTCACAGATAGAAGAGTGGATGGTTTTCTGAAAACCATATTTCTCTGTCTGGGGCAGTCATAAGGCCAGCCATGGCTTCAGTTTGGATGGCAAAAGAAGTGGCTGCCTGGGCTGATGCACTGGAAGAGGATGTTTTCTCAGCTTCTAGAGAACAAAAATCCTATATAGCTCATATTAAACAGACTGCAATATTCTTGGAAGAATCAGCATTAGATATGGGTACTATTGCTTTTAGAGCATCAGCCGCAACAATAGCTGCTCGCAGAGCACTTTGGTTACGTACGTGGAAAGCTGATTCAGAGTCTAAGAAAGTTTTGGAATCTTTGCCTTTTACTGGAAATATTCTTTTTGGTAAAGAATTGACAGATATTCTGGAGTCAGAAGCAGACTCCAAGAAGGTGAAGTTTCCTTCCACATATAATCCCAAACCTAAGGGTCCAGTTTTTCGGCCTTTTCGGTCTCAAGGAAAAGCGAAGGGAAAAAGTGATCGTAAGCAGCCCCAATACAATTAGTTGGGTTAGTCAAAGAAGCATTGGGCTACCAGAGGGCCAGCTTCCAAACCAGAAGATAAGCCATCAGCCTGATGGTGCGGGCCTTCCCCTGGGGGACCCCAGGGTAGGGGGCCCACTTCTTCAGTTTTCACAGAACTGGCAGCAGTCTACACCAGATGCCTGGGTGCAAGAAGCGTTATCTCAGGTTATGTTTTCCCCTTCAAGAAGCATCCTCTTTGAAGGTTCTTCTGCACCAGCCCATCTCGGGTGGAGGCGAAGGCAAAGGCCTTGCAAGAAGCAGTTCAGAAATTGCTTCAGTCAGGAGTAATCATTCCAGTACCCCCTGCACAACGGGGACAGGGTTTTTACTCCTACCTATTTTTGGTTCAGAAGCCAAATGTGTCTTTTCGACCCATTCTCAATCTCAAAATGCTAAACAAATACATTTGGGTACCACGGTTTCACATGGAGATGTTACGCTCTATAGTTTTGGCCTTGGAACCAGGGGATTATATGGTATCCCTAGATATTCAGGATGCTTACCTACATGTTCCTTATAGCACTGTCCCATCTCAGGTTCGCTATCCTCCAACAGCATTCTCATTTCCAGGTTTTACCCTTTGGGTTAGCCACAGCCCCCAGAGTATTTACCAAGATCATGGTGGTTATGGCAGCTTATCTCCGCAAGCAGGGGATAAGAATTTTTCCATACCTCGAGGACCTTTTAATTCTGGCACAATCACAGGAATTGCTCCTGTGCCATCTCCAACAGACAGTAACATGCCTGCACTGGCACGAGTGGCTCATAAATTGGGCAAAGTCATCTCTGGTTCCGTCACAATGGATGACTCACTTGGGGGCTGTATTGGATTAAAGTCTGCAGAATGTATTCTTACCTCGGAACAAGATATCCAAGGTACAGTCAAGGACTCAGGAATTGTTACACAGTCAAACAGTATCAATACATGCAGCAATGCGATTGATGGGTTTGATGGTGTCAACATTCGACATGGTGGAGTATGCACAATTCCATTCAAGACCTCTGCAGCGTCTGATTCTGGCCAGATGGAATGGAGTACATCAGACAATAAAGAAACAGACTATGATACTTCCAGTAAAGTTAAGAAAGTCATTAGCGGGGGCGTGGCCTGGATGGTGAGGAGTGCAGATGTGCTTCTGCCTGGCTCCTCTACCCACTTTCATTAAAGTTGTTTTTCAGGGTCAACACCCTCTGTGGACACCCTCCGGGGGCTCCCCTTCCCCCCCTGTAACACACCTGTGCCCAGCAGAGTTTGCCGCGGAGCCGGGGAGCAGTTTTCTCTGTTCCTGCAGGTTGCGGCCTATGCACCTCCGGAAGCCGGGGCCCCGCGTACATTTTACACCCGTGTTTGGAGCTCCATAGTGGGGACGCGGCACCGGGAAGTGGCGCAGACCCCCTTCCCCCCCGGGGCGCAGGCACCAACGGCTGCCTTCCCCAGACCCCCAGAGAGGTCACCCACTGTGTACAGCAGGCAGAGGAGGCATCTGGCAGTGGGGGACAGCAGGGAGACAGGCGCCCAGGAGACGCGGTGGCCATCTTGGATTCTCTGGAGGAGCTGGATAATCAGAGGTAGTGTGCCTGTGTGCTGTGGGGAACTCTGACCTGGGGCTGCATTGAGTCTGGTGGCCCTCTGGCACAATCTTGATTGTGTTCCCACTCTGGGGCCTCTGTTGAGAGATCTGGGCAATACCCTTTCCTGTGGAGCTTTAGAATTTCACTCAGCAGTATCTTCTTCTACTACGACTGCCCCATCTTGTGGCCACTGGGTGTAACTACATGCACTTCTCCCACAGTGTACTCGATACATAATACATATTATTCTGCAGTCTTCATAGGAACGCAGCTATCCCAGCACCTGCCGTGACTATCGGATGCGATGTCCCCATGGTGGACTGACCACGCTATTATGATTATGATGTGACTGCTCTGAGACAATTCTGCCTACACCCGACTGTTCCTTTGACATGATATGACAATTCAACCTTCATGTGGATCCTTCTCTGATTGATATTACTGACGTCTCCTATCTCCAGTCCCGTTATTTGTGTCGGTCAGCTTTATTATGCCTCCCAAGAAATTTAAGGCCGCTAAATCTGTTTCCCAAGTGGCGTTCTTTAAACCTTCTCCTCAAACCGCTAAATCAAAAGATGTATGGAGTGGCTCCTCTAAGTCTGTTGTACCTGTGTCCTCGACGCTTCGAGATGCGTCTGCCCCTATCACTGTTACCACACACACCAGCTCTATCGAGGACAGTGACTCACTTACGGTGGGCGCTATGAAGCATCTCCTAACGCAATTTAAGGATGAAGTTGCAGCTGAATTCAGAGCGAATATGAAGGAATGCCAGAGACCTATTGATGAGATTGGTGGCCGCACCGATCACCTAGAAACAAAAATGGGTGAAGTAGTGTCGTCGCATAATGACCTGATCTCTTCCCATGAACTGCTTCAAACTGAGGTAACGGCACTCAAGGACAAACTTTCTGAACTAGAGGACAGATCGAGACGTAACAATATAAAGTTGCGAGGTGTTCCGGAGGCTGTCGCCAATAGCGCTTTAAACGATTTTGCAGTTGACCTCTTTAGCAAACTCCTTCCCTCATACCGCTCGGCGGACTTTCTGATTGATCGCATCCATAGGCTCCCTAAAGCCAGGAACGCTCCTGATGGGGTCCCCCGAGACGTTCTTATGAGGGTACATTATTTCCACGTGAAGGAAGCAATTTTGAAAGCTGCTAGACCCTCGGGTACTGCTTCAGAGGCTTTGGGCTCACTTCAGATATTCAGAGACCTGTCCCCTGCTACTCTAGCAAAAAGGCGCTCTCTTTGCCCCATCACGTCAGTGCTACGCAGAGAGAACATTCTATACAGATGGGGATTTCCTACAAAGTTGCTTATTTCTCGAGAAGGTTCTACTGTCATTATAACAAATGTCGAGGAGGGGAAAAAGATCCTCGCGTCATGGAACTCTGCAAGCTCATCTACACACACCTCTCCTGAACGGGGCCTTCAGCGGGGCTGAGCTCTGAGTATCGTCTGTTCCACTACACTTGCATTGTTTTTGTATCTTTCTAATCATTTTGTTATGTCATGTTTCAGATTTTACACCAGTTCCTTGGCATTGCTTATTACGGGTGTCTATGTAAGGCCGATTTGAATACTGTTAGACTGTTCTTCAGGTGATGCCTCGACACCGCTGGTTTACTGTTTGTTGTTTGCCTCTGTTGCTCCGTCTACCACCCACGTCTCTTTGGTAGCTGGGTATTTTACCCTAGAATACTTATTTTCTTTTTCTTTTTTTTTAGTCCCGGAGACTGGCGGTACGGGGGACCAGAGATAGAGGTCCGAGGAACTGCATCTTGTTGAATTTTAGTTCGGGTGTGGGCAGATTGACCACTACCCCCCACAGACTAATTCTGAGTCGCCATGGTTAGGCGTCCAACCATGCCCCCAAGAGGGGTTAATGTTATGTTTCCTTTAACTGTTATTCTCCTTTTTCTTATCCTTTTTTTCCCTTTTCCACTCCTTCTGTCCGGAAATTGTTGCTCATACTTTCTACATGCCAGCTGGTTGATGGTAACTATGCAATCTTCGATTCCTTTGCAGTATGGTTAACATTGTTTCTATAAATGCGAAGGGTCTTAACTCCCCACATAAGAGGAAGTTAGCATTAAATTATTTTCATAAAATTAAAGCTCAAATCATAGCTGTCCAAGAGACGCATTTTATTAAATCAGCCCGTTCACGGTTTACTAATGTGAGATTTCCCCATTGCTATTTGGCCACTGGACCAGCAAAGAAGGCGGGGGTGGCAATCTTAATGTCTCAACATTGCGCTTTTTCCCTCACGTCACAATACTGCGACCCTGAGGGGAGAATTCTGATTTTAGTGGGTACTCTCGAAAATAAAGAGGTGACGATAGTTTCCTGCTATGCCCCGAACACCAAGCAACTAGCATTTTGTAGGAATCTCTGTGCTAAGGTACAACAATTGGCCAAGGGCGCTTTACTTCTCATGGGGGACTTTAATTTGACCCTTGACCCTTTGGTTGATAACTCTGGCAAGCGGACCTCACTCTCCAGTCAGCTCCATAGGAATGCGAAGGGCTTCCGCCAGTTATTGGCGGAAAATGATCTTTTAGACCTATGGCGCGTTAAACACCCAATGGACAGGGACTACACATTTTATTCTCCAGTGTCTCTTATTCCAGAATAGACCTAGCTTTAGCGGATAAGTGGACTCTACAGTCCATCCGTAAAATTTCCATTCTCCCCATGTCATGGTCGTATCACTCCCCACTATTCATCGAATGGGATATTGGTAGTAGAAAGACTACCCCGGCCCCCTGGCGCTTAGGTAAACAAAGTCTTCAGCCGGAGACCAAGCAGGCTATCCAAACCACTATGGATTATTACCTCTCTGAGAACTCTCCTTGGGAGACATCCATCTTTACATTCTGGTGTGCCCTCAAAGCAGTAACACGAGGGACAGCGATTCAAACAGCAGCTAAACTTGAAAGGGAATATCGTAAAAAATGTGAACAAGCTGAGCTTGCAGTCGCTTCCCTGGAGAGTGCTCACAAGACACACCCACATGATAAAACCCTCCTTAGATCATTGCAGGAAGCCAGAGAGGCGGTAAACGTTTTCTATTTAGCGGAAGTCCAACGCAACCTACATAGACTGAACCAAAAATTCTATGTTTATGGTAACCGGGCTGGTAGACTGCTGGCAAGGAAGCTGAGAGGCAGGAAAGCTAAAGAAAAAATTCACATTATCCACTCGGATAGGGGTAAGAGAGTCTATGATCCTGACGAAATTGCAAACGTTTTTGCATCTTATTACGCCAAACTATATAACTTGAAGGAGGATTCCTCCACTTTTCAACCTACAGGCACGGATGTTCTGCATTTTCTGGGCAAATTTCCTCTCCCTTCGCTGTCACCGGAGTCTTGTAGCTCTCTTAGTGCGCCTTGGACTCTAGCAGAAGTCGAAAAAGCTATTGACTCCCTCCCAGCAGATAAGGCCCCGGGACCCGATGGTTATCCTTCTGGTTTCTATAAATCTTTTAAGGAGAGTTTGGTTCCGGTGCTCCTATCAGTGTTTAATGAAGCCTCAGAAGTTGGGCGCTTCCCCAAAGAAATGCTGGAAGCTCAGATCATCACCATCCCCAAACCGGGGAAAACTCCCACCTCAGTCCAAAATTTTAGACCAATTGCTCTATTAAATACGGATTTAAAACTCTATGCCAAATTAATTGCCAACCGTATCAGTCCCCTCCTCCCCTCTCTGATCAACCCTGATCAAGTGGGCTTCGTCTTAAACAGACAGGCCCCAGATAATACGCGAAGGGTGATTAATGTCATTGAACATTCTGCCTGTAGAAAAGAACCCCTCCTAGTTTTGTCTCTTGATGCCGAAAAGGCGTTCAATAGGTTGAACTGGGACTTTATGAGATTAACTCTGGCCAAATTTGGCTTCTCTGGTAGGATCTTAGACTCTATCCTGGCTCTCTATTCCACGCCCTGTGCGAGGGTCTTAGTTAATGGATACCTTTCTTCACCCTTTAATATCTCTAATGGCACTCGTTATCTCCTATTATTTTTGCGTTGGCGATAGAACCCCTGGCTGCTTGCATTAGATCCTGGGACTCGATTAGTGGCCCTGTTATAGGGGGTATTTCCCACAAAGTCAGCTTATTTGCGGACGATATTTTATTATGTCTTTCTGATCCTGAGACTTCCTTGCCAGTTCTACATGCCGTTCTTCAAGACTATTCGGATGTTTCCTTTTACAAATTAAATACTAATAAAACTGAGGCCCTCCCACTCAATATATCTCCGACTGTGGTCTCTCGGTTGAAGGAATCGTACAAATATGCCTGGAAATCCTGCTCCTTGAGATATCTAGGGATTAATTTATCCAGTGAAGATAATTTAATTGAATGTAATTATGCACCGTTATTAAAAGCCTTTATGGAGCTGACTGGGGAGTGGATGCTGCAGGAGGTGTCTTGGCTGGGTAGGATTGCTGCTGCCAAGATGGTCTTATTGCCGAAATTAATGTATCTGTTTCGCGCCATACCAAGACCCCTTCCCAAACTCTTCTATAATAAATTTAACCAGGTCCTGATTATATACGTGTGGGGAGGCTCTAGGCCGAAAATTGCTAAAAAGATTCTTAGTCTGCCCAAACAATCTGGTGGGGTAGCTTTCCCGGACATAGAAAAGTACCATGCTGCTTGTCTGTTAAGTCAGTCTAGAGACTGGTTTGACACCTCGAGCATGAAACCGTGGGTTATTCTGGAAGCTTCTTATTTGAATACTGTTACTCTTTCTGATTTGTTTTGGTTGCCACCCTCTGCTGCCCAAAGTAGGTCCGGATCTTGCAAGTCTATTAAAACGACCCTAGATTCATGGCATAAACTAGTGTCCTCTTCGGAAGAGATTAAATTACCGTCCCCCTGTCTGTCGTTATCCGCTCTTATGTCCTTGATTCCTAATATTACCCTGGAAGACTGGATTCGGAGGGGCCTCTCCACGGTGGGCGGTTTTTTTATAGGTGACGTCTTGATGTCCTTTTCTCAAATACAAGAGAGATTTGGGATTCGGACTCAAGACTTTTTCAAATATTTGCAGGTGAGAAGTTGGTTACACTCACGGGCTCCACATCTTCACAAACCTTCTTTTCCGGCTTACATTAAAAGCCGACTGGAGACATCATCACATAAAGGTGGGATTACGTGGTGGTATCAATTTCAATTGACTAACAGCACACAGTCTAAATTCAAAGCTCAGATTTTATGGGAAAGAGATTTGAATAGATCCTTTACTGATGCAGACTGGGACAGTATATTTAGGTCTTGTTTTAAAGTTTCCAAATGTATTAACCACTCTGAAATGTTCTACAAGCTTATACAGACGGCATACTTCACCCCTGAAAGACAAAATAGAATCCGGCCTTCACAATCTAAATTATGTTGGAGGAAATGTGGCTCAACGGGGGATATCTTTCATATTTTCTGGGCGTGCCCACTTATACAACCACTTTGGAGAGAAGTTTTCAATATGATTAGCATGATTTTAGGATTCACCATCCCCCTGGACCCAGCTTTAGCATTATTTCATTTGTTCGTAGACCACCTTTCTACAGGCGATCGCTACGTCTTGGGGCATATTTTGATAGCTACTAAAGCTGCTATAGCCCAGTTGTGGAAATCTGAGAATCTCCCCTCTTTAGCGTTTATTCAAAATAAGATTCACAAACATTTTATTTTTGAAACAGCGGAAGCTAAATACTCTTCCTCAGCTAATTCTATTCACCTGAACTGGTTAGGTTGGTCCGACTATAGGGGGAGAGAAGGAAGGCTAACCGTCTATAGCTCTCCAATTGCTTTATCTGTGCTTCACCCCACCTACATTGACCTCTATAAGAATGTTGTGATATCAGACGATTTTTATTGTTTTTTTTTTTTCTTGGTGTTTGTTTGTGCTAAGCCTCTTTTTTGTGTTTCTTCTTCTTCTTGATTCTGAACGCCTAATGTAACCAATTGTATATCCATCCAACTGTGCGTTACAAGTGCTTTGATTATGGTAACCATTCCGGACTTCCCCTTTGTTCCCCCTTTCTCTTTTTTCTGTTCCCCATTTCTGTGTGAAAAATCTTCAATAAAAATTCTAATGTTTAAAAAAAAAAGAAAGTCATTAGCCTGGTGCCTACAGACATCCCATCTAGACAAGGGGAGACCCTTTTGGATATCAGATTGGGAGATCCTGACAACAGATGCCAGTCTTCAGTGCTGGGGAGCAGTGTCCGGAAAATTATGGTTCCAGGGACAATGGACCACAGAAGAAAGTTGCCTACCAATAAACATATTAGAACTTCAGGCCATATACATGGCACTGATTCAGTCAAAGGACACTCTTCAAGGAAAACGAGTCCAGATCCGCTTGCACAATGCAACGGCAGTAGCGTACCTCAACCATCAGGGAGGAACCCGCAGCCAAACAGCAATGAAGGAGGTAAGTCACATTCTAAAGTGGGCAGAACTCCATCTCCCAGCCTTGTCCGCAGTTTTCATTCCGGGAGTCCTAAACTGGGAAGCGGACTTTCTCAGTAGACACGCCATTCAGGCAAGCGAATGGGCTCTACACGTGGAGGTCTTTCAGACTCTAGTAGACAAGTGGGGATTGCCAGAGATAGATCTCATGGCGTCCCATCTGAACAACAAAGTGCCCGCATACGGGTCAAGAACAAAGGATCCCAAAGCAATCTTTGTGGATGCCTTGTCAGTGAAATGGGACTTTCATCTGGTGTATCTGTTTCCTATGATCATCCTGTTACCCAGGGTGGTGAGGAAAATAAAGCAAGCAAATGGTGCAGTGATTCTAATAGCTCCGGCTTGGCCCAGAAGGCATTGGTACACAGATCTGCAGAGAATGTTGATGGATGCTCCACTTCTGCTCCCTCAATGTCTAGATCTACTAATGCAGGGTCCTTGTTATCACAGACATCTGGATCGACTGTCTTTAACGGCGTGGCTCTTGAAACCTCTATCTTGAAGTCAAGAGGATTCTCACAACAGGTAATTCAAACAATGCTCAGAGCAAGGAAACCCTCCTCAGCTCGTATTTATCACCAAATATGGCAGGCCTATATTCATTGGTTCAGTGAAAGAAGTATGGACCCGAAATCTTTCAGAGTTTCCAGGTAGGAATGGTTAAAGGTTTGAAGATGGCTTCCTTGAGAGTTCAAGTATCAGCATTGACTGTATGGTTCCAAAAGAAATTGCCAATTTACAGGATGTGCGTACTTTTTTCCAGGGAATGCTGCATATTCAACGTCCTTTTGTTTCTCCTACAGCATCTTGGGACTTAAGTCTAGTCCTGAAAGCTCTTCAAGTTGCTCCGTTTGAACCACTTAATAAAGTGGATCTTAAATGGTTGACAGCTAAAGTTCTCTTTCTACTGACTATGGCATCAGCTAGAAGAGTGTCAGATTTAGGATTGCTGTCATGTCATTCTCCTTTTCTGATTTTTTATCCAGCTAAAGCAGTTCTTAGAACTAGGTCTGGGTATCTTCTTAAGGTGGTGTCTAAATTCCACCTTAATGAAGAAATTGTAGTCCCAGTTTTTCAGGTACCGGGACTTTCTGCGGGAGATGCGTCGCTGGACGTGGTCCGGGCATTAAGGATCTTCGTGGATCATACCAGTGCCATCAGAAAGACAGATTCTCTCCTTATTCTCTACGGATTTCACAAGAGAGGATGGCCTGCTACTAAACAGACGCTGGCAAGATGGCTTCGAATGACGATTTCAGAAGCATACACTCAAGCTAATCTCCCTGTTCCGGCTAATGTCTCTGCTCACTCTACTCATAAGGTAGGTCCTTCATGGGCAGCACAACATGGTGCTTCAGCAGAACAGATATGTAAGGCAGCCACATGGTCTTCCATTAACACATTCATTAGACATTATGCATTGGATACTTTTGCCTCTCATGATGCTGAATTTGGCCGTAAAGTTCTCCTGTCCAATCAGGAGCGTCCCCACCACTAAATTGCTTTGGGAAATCTCATTGTTATCCTGTGAATAACCTGTGGACCCTGCCGGAGAAATATACGTTATGGTAAGAACTTACCGTCCACAGGTTCCACAGGGATCCCACCCTGACGCACCTAATTTGAGGATCCTTCTACTCACTAACCTCTTCCCTCTTGTACGGAAGGGTGTGCATTTGTGTTCTTCTCGCCTGATTAGGGCTCTACATGATGCTCCTGCCTAGTGCTTTGGAATACAACTGATTTGCCTGAGCCAGTGGGTGGGGATATATGGACGGACCCGTTGCATCCTGGGAGGCCTGAAAGCTTTTGATCGTTTGGTGCCAATCCGCTGTCGCTCCATCATATCCCATTGTTATCCTGTGGATCCTGCTGACTTAGGAGAAATACCGTTATCAACGGTAAGTTCTTACCATAACGTATATTTATTATTCATATAGGAGATCACATGGTCCAGAAGATGCCTGTTTGTGTAGGAATATAACCAATGTCATCATCATACAACAGAGGTTCAACCAGGCTTGTGTCCCCTGTGTCACCTCCTGCCCCTTGTGTCCCTCTATCCTCCTGTCTTTACAGCCTCCTGCCCTGTCTTTCATGCCACTATCCCCCTGTTTTTCAATCTTCCTGCCTTCTGTGTCTCTCCAGCCTGATGCGCTGTCTCTCCAGCCTCCTGTTCCCTGTGTCACTCCAGCCTACTGCCCAATCTCTACAGCCTCCTGTCCAGAGGTGCTTTAAGTTAGGAGGGGGCCCGTGTGCAGTCTCTGATTGGGCCCTCTCCTCTCCAGTGGTGCAGTAGACTCTGGCATTGCCAGAGTCTATGGTGCATGCTTTGGTCTCCGGAAACATTGCGCCCATGCTGCATTCCCGGGGATATATTGATTACGCAAGCACAAATCACTGGACAGTAGCCACAGTGGCCATTTTCTGAGTGATATTAGTCACTCTGCAGTCAACACCGGGGCAGAGGTGAGTATAGTATAATTTGGTGCAGGGTTTGTGGGCCCCCTTGGACCCAGGAGACCATGTGTGCAGCACGCCTTGCACCCAATATAGATATGGCATTGTTTCTGTCCCCAGGGTAGCAGACTCACCCCCCTCCCTTCTGTCTCTCAGCCTTCCCACCTCTGTCCCTCAACCCCCCTTGTGCCTCTCAGTCTCCCTGTCTCTCACAACCTCCCCTGTCTCTCACAGCCTCACCCCCTCTGTCTCTCACAGCCTCACCCCCTCCCTCTGTGTCCCACAGCCTATCCCTATGTGTCTCACAACCTTACCCCTTTCCCTGTGTCTCAGCCTCTCCTGTGTCTCACAGCCTCACTCCTACTCCTGTCTCTCAACCTCACCCCATCCATGTCTCTCACAGCTTTTCCCTTTGTGTCTCACAGCCTCACCCCCTCCCTTGTGTCTCATCAGCCTCCTCTGTGTCTCATCAGCCTCCCCCACTGTATCATATCAGCCTCCCCATCTGTGTCATCATCCTCCTCCACTGTGTCTCATCTGCCTACCCCCATCTCTAACAAACTCCTCCTCTGTCTCTCACAGCACCTGCCTGTATCTCATCAGCTTGCCCCTCTGTGTCTCATTAGTTCTCCCCCCACTGTGTCTCATCAGCCTTCCTCTCTGTCTCTTATCATCCTCCCCCTCTGTGTCTCATCAGCTTCCCAGTTTGTGTCTCACAGCCCTCCCTTACCTCCTGTGTCTTTTGGTATCTTTGCCATCCGTGTCTCTCAGCCTGGCCCCATTATCCTATCTCCAGCCCTCTCAACCCTGACCTGTGTCTCCCCATCCCAGTCCACCCACACTTACCTAATTCTGCATGAGGATGCTGTCTTCACGGGCGGCTTGGCTTCTCTGCATTGTTTAGCACAGCGTGATGTCATGACATCATGTGCGCTGCATCTAGACAAAATAAACTTTATTGTGTTACTGTCCAGGCACTGCCTTTTATCCCTCTTCTTATGCCCTGCAGTTTGTTCTGTTTTCGTGATAGACATGAAAATGGAACAAACTGAGTTCTGCCGATGGCAAGGCATTATGGGGATATAGTATACCGGCTACTAATTTCTTAATGGTATTCCATACCACCATACTTATACCACTTGATAATACATTCAGATGTAAATGCAGATCTAGTATGTGTCACTGGACATGCCTGTAGCTGGAGATCTATTCAGAGACTACCAGCATGGTAGTTCAACCACAGAAAAGATCTGCCAGATCAAATTTCGACCAATTACCTAAAAGATTTGAAGAGGAATTTACAAACATCGCATTTAGAGAACTTCTAAAATTTAATAGCCAAAGTCAAAGACTGATTGGTGTGAGTGGAAATCCACTTTGCAAGATTTTGGACTTTCAAGTACAAATTACATCATGAGACGTGATAGTGACAGCAGTCCAAACTTTCTGAGTCAAGAGGCTGTTGCCAAGGCTTATGTTGTCAGTAAGAGGACTTACTGAAATACCTATTAGGTAGACCAAACCAAAGTTGCATGATATGTTGAGTTTATTTTTGGTGTCTAATTTCACCATTCTTACAGGTTATTATGAGAAGGTTTCCTTTGAATGTTACAGGCTGTGTTTGAAAAATGACAGGCATGAGCTGGTTGTCTGGCACCTTATCTGTCTCCACTTTATCTCTCTTCAAGGCTTATTACATCTGCCCCTGTGTGAGAAGAAGTCTAGGAAGTATGATTCTGGAGTGAAAATAAGGCAACAAAAACTGGATTTTTGGAAATACTGTTAAATCCTTTTGTCTGAGCCCATCTGGGGGAAACTGGAGTATGGGGTTGCTTGAGGGGACCGTAGGAGCTAGCACTTAATTGGACTAGTATAACTTTAACTGCAACCCATAGTACAACTTCAAAAGTAGCCCTAAACCAAGGGTGAACCACCTAGTGTAACTTAACAAATCAGCTACAACTAGCCCAAGGCAAAAAAAAACCCTGAGCATAAGTGTGGGAATGTAGTGTCCCCCACGTAGACTCAGAGAAATGGATTTAACAGTAAGTACTAAATTCCAGTTTTCTCTGGACCATTGGACATTCAAAGCCATCCCAAAAGGTAGCTACGCGCAGAAAAACCTAAACAGAAGACTTTCCAACCGAAACTAGCATCCTTGGATGCGAACACTAAAAATCCAGAAAATGGTGAACCTGTTGGTCAACAGAGGACCAAACCATTACCAGCATAGTGGCTTCCACAAAAACACCATAGCTCGCATAGAGGGAGCCTAATAGAATCAGAAAACAGCCTGAGTTCAGCGGGGAACCACATGACAAGGAATACGTGGAAACCAGACACCAAAGGACTACCCTACAGAGGAAAGTGATAAAGCATAAAGCTGACTTTACAACATCATAAAGAGAGTGTCCTCCTTTGCTGTCTAGGCTGCTGTATTTGGCCCTGCACAGTTGCAATCGCACTTTTGATCAACATGGGGCCTAGACCTGCTCTGTGTCCAATTTGGGCTGGGTAACCCCTCTTACCTAACCATGGGTGGGATGTAATGAAGTCCGAGTACAGCGACCATCAGAGCCGGCCATAGGCATAGGGAAACTAGGCAATTGCCTAGGGCATTTGATATGCCTGGGGGCATCATCAGCTTCTGCTGATTAAAATGATATGCGGCATGCCTATATTCTGTGTGTAGCATTTCATATGCAGATACAGCCACAGTCTCGCACAGTATATAGGCATGCTACATATCATTTTAATCAGCAGAAGCTGCTTGTGCATCCTAGCCACATAGCAATGCAAGTAAGCTGCATTTTCATAAAAAAAGGTGCCCAACGTTAGCATTGAGGCAAGATTTATGAGGACACATCTGTATCTAAGCAGAGGCAGAGGTCACAGTGTTAGTGGCAGTGTGAGTGCTGTGTGCATGTGAGTGGGTTGGTTGTGTAGTAGTGTTCAGAATATGTGTAAGGAGCATTATGTGTGTCATGTAAAAATGCATTAATAATGTGCAACATATGTGTAAGGGGCACTATGTATGTCATTATGTGTATAAGAGCATTAATAATGTGCAGCATATGTGTAACAGGGTACTACTGTATGTGTGTCATTATGTGTATAGGGGCACTAATAATGTGCAGCAAATGTGTAGGGGGCACTATGTGTGTCATTATGTGTATAAGGGCATTAGTAATGTGCAGAATATGTGTAACAGGGTACTACTGTATGTGTGTCATTATGTGTATAAGGGCATTAATAATGTGCAGCATATGTGTAAGGGACATTATGTGTAAAAGGGCATTAATAAAGGTTGTCATAATGTGTAAGGCGCATTATGTTTATAAGGACATTAATAATGTGTCTCATATGTGTAAGGGGCATTACTCTGTGGCATTATGTGTATAAGGTGCTCTACTATGTGGCGTTGTGTATAGAAAGGGCACTACTGTGTCGTCTAATGTGAGTATAGAGCAATAGGGTGTGGTGTAATGTGAATAAGGAGCACTACTGTGAGGAGTATCGTTTATAAGGTAAAGTGATACTACTATGGGATGTAATATGAATTATGGACACTATTGCATGATCAAATATGAATAAAGTTGCAGTACTGTGTGGCATAATTGGAATTGGGGTTACTATTGTGTGGCCATGCCCATTGCCAGCAAAAACACACCCCTTTTTGGGCTGAGCACCAAATGTGCAAACTGTTCCTATTTAAAATATAAGGGGTACAAACACCAAAATAAGGACTGCTATGGGTGAGGGGTGATGGTGCTGGGAAAGAGGTGCAAGGTCAGAGGCAGAACCAGCGGTGGTGCTAGGGGGCACCAGCCAAAATCTTGCCTAGGGCATTATATTGGTTAGGGCCGGCTCTGGCGACCATGCAGGATGCTAAACTATGCCTTGTGCTTGTATGGAGGTTTTTGGTCCAAGGCTGCTCAAGCCAGCTTTTCAAAGTCCTTTGAAAAAGCTGCCCGGAGCAGCAAAATGCATTAGCACCTTGGACCAACATAGTGGACAGATCCAGACAGCACCTAAATCTCCATACAAGGACACCACTAAGGACAGTTTGCTCAGCTCCAACCTACCTACTGTGGATGAGGATTCTTCCAAACACTGGCTGCCTTTGCCATACGTGCCTTCATCCATTGGATTCCGTTTATTGGAACACAGAATTGGTGATTGTACCTAGCTGGATTTTCTCATTTGAGCTCTTCATTCATGTTTGAACTGTCCGACTATTGAGTGTCCAGGAGTTAACTCTTAATTGCACAGAATAGGAGGCCTATTTTTAAAGTGGCCCCATTTGATAAACTGCTAATAGGTGTGGTTTTTTGGGTTCACTTTGCATTTTCCGCTATTGGTCCTTTGATATAGACTGTTGATCTCTTTTATATATTTTAACTATTTCATGTATTAATTAAATTTGTATATTTATATGACTACTTATATTCTTGTCAGCGCTGTGTACACCTTTTTTTGTTTGTTTTGACTACCATTTGAGGGACTGACTCCCTCACCCTTTTCAGCTGCTAGGAGAGACCACTCATTGTAGCGCCTGATTTATACACCTTGTATACAATTACCTTAGCCTCATAGATAACTGGTATTACTGACACACACAGACAGAATAAGCTCCAGAAAAAATAAATAAAAGGAGACAACAATTTGGAGAAGCCAAAAAGCAAATGGGTTCAGCATACCACACGTAGCCAACAAATCAAAGGCAAAGCCAAAACAGCCTGACCAAGTCTGGACTACCATCTCAAGGAGTCTCAAAACAAGGTCTGAAAACAGCACACACACGCACCTTAGGAAAGAGATATTCGGTCCTGCAAGCCCCTAACACACCTATGGAAGCAACATGTAGAGCAGCAAAGACTCCCATTCCAGAAGCACACGCGTAAATCAAGCTTGGTACAAAGGCAATGTAGAGAGTAGCTGAGATTCTGAATCCAGAATCAGAAACACTTGGCAAAGATGGACACAATTGGCATGCGCTTGTCCACAATGTTGGTCCCAGAACAGAGTGGTAACAACTAGCCTGTGTCGATGACCAACTCAAGAAAAAAACAAGGTAAGGGCCAACCCAGTCTCTGCCGAAACCAACCTAGAGACTGAACAAGGAGATTGGACACTTTAAGTAGGGCTGAGCCTACCATGGAATACAACAAAAAGGCAAGATCATAAAACAGAACAAGTCTGCAGAGGAGCTGCAGGATGCACAACTCCGACATGGCCCAATGTAGAAATAGATGTCACGATCCAGGTAATTAGCCATTACTATTAACCTTCTAAGTGTCTCCTGAGACTGGCCCAGCGTTCCAAGACTGGATTCCACCTGCGCTGTCTGCGTGCAGCACGCTGCATATCATTGCCTCAAGTCTCTTCTCTGTGATCCCGGCAGCGCTGTCATGGCAGCTTCACAGTTAAATCCCATTTGTTTTAAAGAATGACGTCTCCTGCTCTCCGCGGCCTCCGCCGCCATTACTACTGATTACCACATGTAACGTACAAACAGACTTTTCCTCCATATTCAAACATGGGCGTAGCCATGTTTGTTCACATCACATGTTATTCTACAGCCTATCCGCTGCACTCTGGACTAATTTCCCAACCAATACCTGCTTACCAGCTGGTATAAATATCCTGCTCCAGGGCTGGATAATTGTCAGTGCTTTGGTTGTCTAATCTTGTACACATGTCTCTCCTGCTTGTGGATTCTACAGCTTGTTCGTCCAGGTATTCCAGCTCTTGTGATTCAGCTCCACCAAGAGACTTACATCAGTTACCATCCTGCGGTGCAGTGTTCCAGCATTGCTCCTGATTACCTGCTGCGATCAGACACCAGCTTCCTGCTCACAGCGTTGGTCCTGCTTCACCTCCAGCGGTGTCCTGGTATCGCTTCTAGCTTCTACTTCCTGCAGCATCGCTCTCTATGCTTCATAGTGAATTCATCACTGGCCACCAGCTTTCTACAGCGCTCCTGGGTCACTATCTGCCTTCAAGCGGTGTTCTACATTATCTCCTGTATCATTCTACGTTACCAGCGGTATTCCAATATCGCTCTGCATCTGTGACCACACAACATCGAACCACAGTCTCCATCGATGCTCACCATCAGAGTCTGAACTTCAGTGGTGAGTTCTGTCCACCTTGTGTTCACACCGGTTCCATCTGGTATTCTCTGCAGTTCTACCAAGTACCATCTCAACTTCTGTGCACCTGTGTTTACCCCAGCCTCTGTGCATCATCTGCTGGGCAGTACCTGCTCATCCCTCACTGTGGCATACGGACTTACCAGCTCCGGATTTGGCAAAGACTTTAACATTCTGTTCTGCAAGGCCACAGCACTTATTACCTCTGCACTTCTAGGAACCATACTATAATATCTTTCTGCACATCTACTGTTGAAGTCATTGCATGACCAAGCTGTCTATACTGTGTGTTCAATAAACTGACTTTTATTTTTACAACTCCATTGTCTTGGTCACGTCTTCAGGCAGATGGTGCTAGATCTCCTGTATGTCTAGGAACCCAAATCTACCTTCACGGTTCACCTACATGCTAGGTCAGCCTCAGCCCTCAGTTGTGACAATAGACACTGGAATCAACTCAATCTCTCCAGCTTCCCTACCCAAAAAAAAACCCCACAACTGAAAACCCAGATGAAAAATACATTCTTGGCCTTCATGTTAGAACCCACGGGTCCAGTGGAACCACACCACCATAAACAGAGGTGCAGAAAAGCAGGCGAGAAGTCCCGAAAGAAGCCTGTAGCTCACTATTCATAGCTTCCCAAAGAGGGCTTGACAGGCAGTGGCCATGCTGCTGCCAAATCTGATCCACTAATCCGGAAGTTAGTCACCACTGTGCCAGGACCGCCACTAAGGATTCAAAACCACTACAGAGATTACCAAGGAATGTAACCAAGGACTCTTAGACTTAGGTGCAGACACTTGGAGGGAAGTGCACTTTCTACCCATAGGCACTTCTAGTTCTGACCCAAAGAGAATGCCACCTATGAGGGATATCACTTCTAGGGAATATGACCTAGATCGCTGCAACAAGGAGGAAAACTCCCAAACCAAAGCTCAGAAATGACAATCACAGTATCCTACCTGGGACTTGGAGAAGGATTTAAAGCATCCATAGCCCACGAACAATGGTCACATAAAGACAATAATACTGTAGCAGGATGTAGAAATGGCTCAAAAATGTTGGCAGGAAGACAGGCCACTATGAAAAAGGAGCCCTTGCCTTTCTAGGGCAGTCACAACTTCAGTGCTGGCCCCAGCTGCAGGAAGTGCGTAGGTGCTGTAGGCCGTGAGACACCATCTCAGGGCCATTGAGAAAAGTCAAAAACACCCCTGCGACTCACAAGTCTAGGCTTAGACAAAGATACCCCCTCCTGTCAGAGGACAACTACAGTGTGAAAAGTAGAACCAACTAAACCAACACTGAAGTATGGAAAACACTGACCAATCAGAAAATTAATGGCACAGGTTCGTCCTCCTTGGACAAGAAAATCTTCCAAGTTTAACCCTTTCCATTTTTTTGTGACATCTCTAGATGCCCCATAGTTCCATGTTTCCTGTAGGCTTTGCAAAGAGGAGGGATGGGGTCCAGCTGACAAGTACACCCATCCTGCCCAAAGTCATTATCAATACAGTTAAGGACTAAGAGGAAATACCCAAATCCATTAACAGGGAATGGATTTGAATAAACATTTTAATTTGTAGCATGCAATTAACATGAGGTCTTGTGTCCATGACATTAGCTGAACTCATGCAAACTGAACATATCCCTGGGCTAAGTATCACAATTACTGGTAAAACACAGACATTTACCTTTTTTTGCCATATCCCCAGTAACAAAACAATTAACACAATGAGTTAAGTATATGGTCAGTCTTTCTGTGGATCTGGGAACAGAGAAATGGCTAGAAAAGTACAGAGTCCATTTATTACCACAGACAACATGATATAGCTGAGCAAATAAAAGGATGATGGCCTCTAATCTTGTCACGTCTCCATTGTTATGACCTTTCATTTCAATGGATATATATTTATAAAAAGTATTTATATGATTACCTGTGGATTGACGTGTGTTTGAACATCCTTTTGCCTGCTGCCTGAATTTTGTTCTGATCACTAACCTACAGTACTGTAGCTTGTTTCTGATCATTCATGTCTGCTGTTGAGCAAAAACCTGTGCAGAACAGTATGGCCCCCAACTATACCTGTGTCTGTCTCTTCCCATCATCATATAGTAATGTCATCTTCTGTCTAGTGTGGTTATCCAAGAGACCACAATGTATGGGTGTCATAAAGCAAAGAACCTAATTCAGACCTGGTCGCAGCAGCAAAATTGTTCTTTAATGGGCAAAACCATGTGCACTGCAGGTGGGGCAAATATAACATGTGCAGAGAGAGTTAGATTTGGGTGGGGTGTGTTCAAACTGAAATCTAAATTGCGGTGTAAAAATAAAGCAGCCAGTATTTACCCTGCACAAAAACAAAATAACCCACTCAAATCTAACTCTCCCTGCACATGTTATATCTGCCCCACCTGCAGTGCACATGGTTTTGGCTATTTGAGAACTACTTTGCTGCTGCGATCAGTTCTGAATTAGGCCCAGAGCTCATTGCTTCTTCGTGGGATATGCTGGTGAAGACCAGTCACACATTGGCCTAGTTGTTCTGACCTTGAATCAATCACTAGCAGCAGAGCAAATCCACACTAAGTCAGCAACATCACCCACAGCCTGAAAGATATATACAGGCTAAGGTATATTGTTTAACTCAGAAACACACTAGATATTAGTATACAAATATACAATATTATTTACTTTTTCTTGGACGATAATGTAACAATAGATTCTAGCAACTGTTTTGTAAACCTCAAATTCTTTAATTTTACACCTGATTATCCCTAAATACAATTTATAAAATGTCTACTAATCTTACTGATTATAGTGCCAGGTGCTGTTCAACCCATGTTGAAGGAAAATAATAATAATCTCAGGCTTGAAATGGCACATGCTTAAAGGTACTCTATCTTTTAGACTTAGCACTTGTACAGACAAGGTGACACTTTATTAAATATACATGCAGTCATTAAGAAGCAAGGTTTGTGCCAGAATATCAAGAAGGAAATGTCTAAGGAAATCTTATGAGGTCGGGGTAACTAAAGACATAAGTGGAAAGAGTGGTAGGTCAAGAAGAGGACTTTAGTAAAATTGGTGGTAAGATATGAATATGGGTGCAAAGTCTAATAATATAGTATAATAACATATTCTTAAGCTTCATTTAATTATTTGAGGCAAATCATAGACTATATTAATTTACTTTGGTTCTCTTATCCTTTATATCATACATTCCCTAAAGCCCTAGAAGGCATAATGGGTTTATACAGCACAATGGCAGTAACCCATATCAAGAGTCTCTTATCTTAAGCTTGAACCTTGAAGCTGTGAACTGTTTATCAACAGGATGCACACCAAAGCTGTGGAGTATAAAAATAGCTTCACTTTGAAGCATTTCAGAACACAGCTAACTGGAAGCTGAGGCAGTATACAGTTAACTTTGCTGTATACTAAGCCCTTACCAAATATGGAGAAAACACAGAGAGTATGCAAAAAAGCAGCCGTCATTCACAAAACACAGTGGCGTCACTCCAACCTACATCTAACTATCCTTTCAACAATAAAAGGGAGAGGGAGAGAGAGAGGGTGATGGAGACATAAATATATAGAAAGACAGGAAAATCAGGATCAGATACCTATTTACAGCTGACGGAGAAAATGCAGGGGGTGAAAACAAGCTAAATTAATCATATCCTACGAAAATATGCCGTGTTTTTTATAAGCAAATGTGGAGCGCGTGGGATGAATGATGAGAGGGAACTCAAAGGCAGTTATTTAAATGAGGAACAATCATTCTTAAAAAAAAAAGAACATTATGCAGTTCTATTAATAGGCACGTCACATATAAATCAACACAATCCACTACCCAAATCTGCTTGTTAAGATTTTAAAACCTATATTAATTTTAAGACAAATAGTTGAAATTCCAATAGAACACATTCTTACTCCCAAATACAAAATAATCTGCAATGTATCTCTAAGGTTTGCAGCTGAGAGCACAGCCATACATTTACAGTCTGTGTCAATACTAGCGTATTCTTTTTGACTAATCCTCTATTAAATTTAGCTATATGTTCTAATTTAATCATCACTATTACTGTATTTACACATACTATCGACCTAGGGTAAATAAAGAAATACATGAGAAAGAGATGGAGGTCCTAAAATGATATATGTTCTAGATCTAAACTGCAATATTTGGGAAAATGCAGTATTTTCAGGCTTGCCTGCAATTCTTTCCAAATTGGGTACAGAATGTGATATTTGGCTCTTTGCAGAAATCTCTCTCTGTCCTGCTCCCCCTCCCGTTACTCTTCCCCCTCCTTTCTCTTCTCTCCCATGGCTCAGCGTCATCTGTAAGAGTTGATGACGCTTGCCTGTTATAGCAGAGAAAGGCAGTTCCCTAACCATGCAACCCATTGATGATAAACTCCACATTTTTCCCCCTCCCCATGCATCTCACCTGCCCACACACTCTTCAGTTACTATATAAAGAGAGCCACGAGCTACAGTTTTTTAAACCAGAATCTAGAGACAGGCATCGGGAAAACTGAGCAGGAATACCACATTAATCAGAAAGAGAAGACAACCAGCGAAACGGAAGACAAGAAGAGAAAAGAAGAAAGGGGCTCTCTGGACTGACTCTTACTCAGCACCCCAGAGACCCCATCCACAATGTACAGGTCTACCAAAGGCGCCTCAAAAGCCAGAAGGGATCAGATTAATGCAGAGATTCGAAACTTGAAAGATCTCCTTCCTATCTCTGAAAGCGACAAAGTGCGGCTATCTTACCTTCACATCATGTCACTTGCTTGTATTTATACCAGAAAGTCTGTTTTCTTCTCAAGAGGTAAGATCTTACTGATAATAAAATATATTTGACATCAAGGATTTTAATACCATCTACTACCTAATGCAATGTCATTATTCGTTAGGCATTAATTTCTGAGTAAATTGTGCAGCATTGATTTACTTTTAATATATGCACATGACATCTAAACAGTCTATATTTCAAGAAAATTTGAAGTATGCTATTCTTATTTACTAATCATTTCTGCACTTGTTGCTTCTATTTATAACTCAATAACTACACAATTCAGACACACACTATTTAATATGAGTGCAACCTAATCTCTCTTCCATTCTGTTATATCTGATGTTGGGGATCTGTAGTGGTCTTTGAGTTTGTTGTTGCTGTCCTTGGTGCTGATTCACAGAATAATTTGCTCAGTTGCTCTCCAAGGTTCTGAAAACAGCTTCTTAGTAGTGGAGTCACTGCATGTACTGCATAAAGCACTAGTACATAATATGTTGTTGACAGAATACAGGAAATCCATTAATATTAAATACAATTTCTTGTTTCTATATATCCAACAGATCAACAGGTAAATGAGTTAGAAGGTCTGCTTTCCAGCCAAGACTTACAAGATTTTGTCCACAACCTTCCTGGATTTCTGCTAACTTATACAAGTGAAGGGAAGCTGATATATGTATCAGAAAATGTGATTGATCATCTAGGACATTCAATGGTGAGTCAACTCTAGATGTTTCAGATCACACTTTATGACGTTTTATATCTGACATAACCATAGAAACAGCCCACTGGAGAAAGTAAAGGATAATACATTTTTATTGCTTTATTTTTATTACTTTAATAGGATTTTATTTAGAAAAATATATATTGATATTCATCTCCCACATTTTTATATTATTTACGCTAATACACAGCTGTAGATGAATGCAATTATTTTGTATTGACTCAGAAGATTTCAATAGTGCGTAGTGAATATAAATAAATCAGAGTGCAGCATTTGTTGTAATCACTTTGAAATTAGATCACTGAAACATGCATCATCTCCATTGTCTTTACTCAAAACAGGTTGATTTGGTCGCCCAAGGAGATAGCATCTATGACATCATTGACCCGTCTGATCATTTTGTCATGAGAAATCAGCTGGCTCTCCCATCTTCTCTTGAAAGTGGTAAGTGTCTGATTTTAGATTTTTCTCTATTTCCTTTTGCATTTGCTAAAATTGGGGTAGGCAAACTATAAGATCAGCAGACAGGTCTGCAACCTATAAGATTAATAAAGTATCTGGGATTCTAAGAGACAGCTGAATGTTCTACACTTCATAGCTGCCTATATAGGAGCTGTATTATTTGAAGATAAGCTCTTAATAAATATTTCTTAGTTTGAGTATTTATAGTCTGAATTATAAGGGAATAATAAACATTTATAAACAGTTTTATACTTGTTTAGATTATGTTGCTGGTCTTACTGTCCATTTGCATTCATGTGATACTATTTATCATTTCTTTTTAGAGAGAATGTTCAGGTGCAGATTCAATACTTCAAAGACAGCCAGGAGACAGAGTGCCGGTAACAAGCTCGTCCTCATAAGAGGAATGTTTCAGCAGTCCCCATCTGGCACCTACTGGTCATCTAATCCAGTTTTCACAGCCCTCTGCATTCCTCTTGACCCAAAGCCAAGAATAACCCACAACCATTTCCTAGCAGACATTTTTGAGAGTCGTCATGCCAAGAACCTTTCCGTGCTTGATGTACCAGCAGAGAGGTAAATAAAAATATATATACACCTCAATTGTATCTAATTTTTTATCATCCACATCATGTAAAGGGGATAAATGCACTTCACAGATGATAATCATAATGTTTTCACATTTTCTTTGTAGTACCATTTTGCACTTGGGCTACGAGAAGAATGAGTTGGTCGGCAAGTCGTGGTACAGCCTAATTCATCCTGAAGATCTCACCCAACTCTCCACACAGCATTACAGACTACGTAAGTTATTTTCTATTATAAAGAAAAACAGTACAAAGAAAGTATTCAGTGTATGGGAATGAGATGAAATGAAAGGAGTCAGGTTATTGAACACAATAAATTGATACAGAGACTAGCAGAAATATATTTAAATCAGATGGATTAGAAGAACAATATTGAAGGAAGATGTACAAACATGAATAAAGTGAGATGGATGGAACTATATTAGGGATATAAAAGCTAAGGGAAATAGAGGGATAAAGTGAGAATTTTAATCTAGTCAAAGAGACAGAAATAATGAAAAAACAATATCCTAGGTAATCCTCAACCCTCTCATGCCTAACTTCCTGTTCTTTCTCTGCAGTAAACGAGTCTACTGAATGCAGAGCAGAAGTGGTTGTACGTCTGCAGAGAAATGATCAACAATGGATATGGGTGTATTCTCTCATGTTACTGGAAAACAATGAAGCCCCAATTACTTCATATAACTACATAATAAGGTAAGGCACTAATATTTACAAACACACACACAACAATTATGCCGTTTAATGGCAAGTAAAATAGATTAGTCTACTTAGCCACATTCTATTGATAATTTTGCTACATATGAACATATAAAAACAATACAAATTCATGAGTGTTATCTAAAACATAGCTTGTTTACCATCCACAGTGAGGCTGAGGCCTGGTGTTTGAGACAGCAGCTGACTTCAGAAGAGTCTCCGCTTACATTTTCAGTGGGTGGTCCTCCTTCATACCAAGAGACTCTACTTTCCCCAGCAGACCTTTCCAGCCCAGATCAAGTCTTCACTCCCCTCACAAATACACCTACAAGCATCACCCAGTCCTTTGAGTTCTCAGAGCCTGTGTCTGTCAGCCCAGAAGACCCAATCTTGTGCCAGAATACTACACCACTTATGGAAGATGCAGTTGCTGCTGAGGGACAATTAGAAAACCAATCTCTCTTTTCACTTTATCAACCAGCACCATATGATCAGAACTTGAGCAGGGATCAGGTTGGAACAGTACCTCCCAAAGATTTCACCTGCACTCCTCCATACACTCCACACCAAAACTGTACATTCCTCTTTGGGGCTCCAGAAAATGCTCCTCAGACATCTTCTGAAAAGGACTCTACTACCCTAAACCCAGAACTGTATTACTCTTATTGCAGCTCCCTCTATGAGAAGCTGCCCCCAACTCCAGATAGTCCTGGGGATGGAGGAGACTGCACAGTGATGACAGTACCAGAAATCCCTGGCCCTCTCTTTGTTGATCTGCCAATGCTTCCTGATGGGTTAGTAACCCCAGAAACATCACCCATCAACCAAGCAATCTTCAGGTATTCAGAACAAGAGAAGAATGAGATAGATCTCTTGGTTAAACAGATTGGCTCTTTGGCCAATGTCTTCAGTAATGTGGCTACTAAAGATATCCCATGCTCTGAGAGCATGGCATTGAGTGGTCATGGACTGGCATGCCGAAGTGTTTCCCTCCCTACTAGTCTTCAAGATACAGATATTAGTCTTAATTTTCCTCGATCCTGGAAGAGCATTGACCTTTCTCTGTTCTTGGCATGTCAAGAGCAATCTATCCCCACCGGCAGCCATCCGGTTTGCAGCCTTTTCAAAGACTTCCCTGATTCTCCACCTTTTGCAGCCACGGGGTCTCCCTGCAGCCCCATGGAAGAAGATGAAGTAGGAGGGGACCTCTCCGTATCTCCATCTATAACTTCGAATGTGACGACTGATCTGTCGCCAGAAGAATGTAACTTTTTAGAGGAACTGATGTCCTACAAAACAGACCTTGAGGCAGGTGCCTCAGAGATTCAATGTGACCGGTTTAATGATGAGTTGTATCAACTCCAGTTTCAGCTGCAAGACGGCTTCCATCAAGGTGAGCAATTAATAAGAGCTATGTCAGGTTACATGTTAGATCATTATGAAAAACATGAAACAAGTCCTAAAATTAGACTATCAGATGCACAATCATGTACAAGTGTTAAATAGTTAATGCTAAATTATGGTCACAACAATATTATTTGGTTACAATGTTAATCTTAAAACATCTTGCCAATTTATATTGAGGTTGAAGGATATGTGAAAACCAGGAAACTTAAAAATTATTGCTGCTTAGGTCTAAAGTGCTAATGTAGCAAACGTACTAATTTTCTCTTTTATTCTCTTTCTGCAGATGGAAGTGGAAAACCTTCGTTTTGAAATAAGTCTGTGACTTACTTCGATATGTATGGCATATTGTCATATTCTGAGCAGATTTTTCCTGCCTTATTAAGAACAAAACAAGACGCACAAAATGGGAAAAAAGAACGACTTTCTGCGTCGTTCAACTGTCCCATTCATCGCAAAACTGTTTCGTTCCCTTTTTCTCTTTCATTCCTCTACTCTCTTTTATCTGGATTTTGTGCACGTTTACATGATACAAGAGTTCTCTTTTGTTTTCATTTGAAAATAATAGTGAAAAGCAATGGCCCATCTTAAATAGTTAACATTCTGTAACCAGGATGTGTGAAACAATCAAATAAAAAAACAGTTAAACACTGTACTCCATAAAACTTTAAACATTTAAAAAAAATTATCCAAACAGAAAACATTTGTTTAAATGTAAAAATGTGATGGGCCATTGTTTTGAAAGTTTTGTACAACATGTCTATTTATACAAAAAAAGGGTTTGCAGAATTGAACAGAAAGAGAAAAAAGGTGTCTATTGTGTAAGGAAGTTGTAAGTAGTCTTACATAACAAAAAAATGTATTCACTCGTAGTGAAACTAAAACTTGATATATAGTATTTATATGTTTCCTGAATTGAAAACAATTTAAAGGTTAAATTTCCATGTGCACCGAAAAAGAATTGCTCCTAATTTCTTACAGAGCATTACTTCCCCTAGGGCCTAGTATCATGCGCTGAACCAAATTGCATTAATAGCAGCATTTAGCATTGGTTATAATAATTTGAATAAAATAATGCAAGAATAATTTGTTGTAACCCATAGCAATCAATTAGTCTTAGCATCCAAGACCGTTAACCTCATATATCTGGTTGCAATGAGTTATAACACACCATATTATAAACAGCCAGGTATTTAACATTATTTGAGAAGGGGTATGTAAAATAAATATTTATTTGGTATTTGCCCCCAAAAAAATGATTATGCAATTTAAATCAAATGCAACATGTCTAATAACGGCTTAGTAGAAAAATGTACATGGACCTGTCACTTTGTATTAGTATTTTCATGTTCAATAATACATGAGATAGAAGGTAATTTCTTTACAAATTATTTATTTTATTGGCCAGATGTGTCAAAATGACTTGAAAAAGTAAAAAAAAAAAATCCTAGGAATGGACATTTAATTCAAAAAAATTGCAAATACACAATTCTGTTTTTATAGGTTATTAGGATCACATTCATATTTGAATTATATATCTGTGCCCTTATTTTACCATAGTTGCTAATTGTCACTTTGGACTAATAACATTAATTACTACCCAGCATAAGTTTTAAGTTCATCCCAATACCCTTATTCTACTATAAGTTAAAAGGACAAATCAACCTTTAATCTTCTTGTTATTTAAAATTTTGTTGGACTTCAAAATATTTACATGTTAAATATAACAAGAGGTAGTTCTACAAAATATCAAACATCTATTTCCCGGAGTGCAGTACAGACTGGGGTTACATTAATCCCAAACAGATATTTCATGAGACTAACAAAGGCTACGAGTATCGGGCAATATTGCTAATCTTATTCTGTTATGTTGGGGGGGGGAAATGCACAAATAATTGCAGTATGTACCTTAAATGTATATGCATTGTGCATAGCATTGCTGCTTTCCAGTTTTTTAATATTAATTCTAAAGCTTCTCAGACATATTTGCTGCAAAATATGCCAAATAGTAATCAGAATTTATTATATTGCCATGAAAATATGGCTCACTGGATATGTTTTAAAGTACTGGTACACAGCTAAACTGTGCCTTTTTGATTCTAAAGTGTATGTGCGTGTGTGTGTGTATATATATATATATATATATATATATATATATATATATATAAAGTGATAATTGCACCTTTAAAGATGGTGTAGTATTTAAGGTAAAACTACATAGAAAAAAAGTGGTAATAATGCTTGTAATAAGCATAGAAAAAAATATACATATATATCAAAATTATGGTGCTGTGGAGTGCCATAAAAGATGACGTAGGATTTTGCTACGATTTAAGTATAAGGATATTTTTTCCTGAACTGCTGTTTTTCAAAAGCTTGAGAGAAATGGTGAAAAAAAAAAGAAGAAAAAAAAAAAAGAAATAAAATGTACATTTATAAATATACATATTTATAAGTATAATTTTTCTAATGTGTATGACAAACAAATTTGTGTTGGGCTGGTGATGTAAAGTCCTGGTCTTTTACAAAGTGTGTGTTTTTTTATTGATATTATATTGATATTATAAAGAGACAACTGAATGAAAAATGATGTGCTGTGTGCTTCATTCTAAGGCTGACAGAGCTTCTTTATTGAATTAGGATACATTGGAGTAAATTTACTAAGATGGGAGTTCTATTTAAGATGGAATGTTGCCCATAGCAACCAATCAGATTCCAGGTATTATCTTCTAGAAGGTGCTAGATAAATGAGAAGTAGAATCTGATTGGTTGCTATGGGCAACATCACATCTTAAATAGAACTCTCATCTTAGTAAATTTACCCCATTGTCTTTTAAGTGCATTGCCGCTATATAAACATTAATAAGTTCTAGTGTACATGCAGGTAAGCCAGTCTTCAATCTTCTTCCCTGCGTTCAAACAGCACCCTGCATTTTTTTAGTTTACATCAGACCAGGGGTGTATCTAGGGGTCCGAGCACCCCTGGCAAAGTAAGGGACTGGCACCCCCCATATTTGAAATAGGGAAGGCGCATGTGCAAAAAAGGGACATGATCTTGTGGGAAAGGGGCATAACCATACAATAGTTCCTCCAAATCAAATTATGCTACACAGTAGTAACCCTTATACACATTATGCCCACACAGTAGCAGTTCCCTTTACACATTATGCTCACACAGTAATTCTTATAACACTGAGGAGACATCAGCAGTGCCTGGCCTGGCTGAGGACGCAATGCCACCCAAGGCCAGGTAGTATAATCAAATAGTAGTGCAAAGAAGTGCAGTGCAGCGCACTACCCAGTGGTGCAAGTAGAAATAAAATGTTAGTGGTACGGCTTTGGTGCACGCACGCTAAAAAAATGGGTGTGGCCACATGCAAGTGAAAGTGGGGGTGTGATACACATATGACCCTAATACTGCAGTGCCAGACACACATATGCCCCCACAGTGCCAGATACACACATGACCCCAGAGTGTCAGATATGCCCACATGGTGCTAGATATGCCCCCACAGTTCCAGATATGCCCCCACAGTGCCAGATACACATATTCCCCCACGTTGCCAGATATGTCCCCTCACATTGCCAGATACAGATGCCATCACGGTACCAGATATGCCCCCACAGTGCCAGATACACATATGCCCCCACAGTGCCAAATAAGCCCACCACAGTGCCAGATATGCCCCCACCGTCATATAGTCATAGACCCATCCCCCTCCTACAACATAGCCGTAGTCCGCCCTTAGCACACAGTAGTAGTCTCCCCCACTCCCAGCACATACATAGACTCCCCACACAGCACATAACCCTAGTCCCTACCCCACAATATCCCAGCAGAGAGCCGTAGTATCTGGCAATACCTGTTGTGCCGAGCTGCCTGGGAAGGAGGGCGGAGGATCGCTCTGCAGACAGGAGCTGGCGCCGGTGTCCGGCACCACACCAAACTACGTGAAGAAACTGAAAAAAAACCTACAACTGGAGTTGTAGTTTATTTTCAGTTTCTTCCCTGTAGTGCATTGCGGTGACCGACACCGGCGCCAACTCCTACCTGCTGAGCGATCCTCTGCCCTCCATCCCAGGCAGTGCACAGGAAGCTCGGCACAGCAGGCATTGCCAGACACTACAGCTTAAGGGATTCCATCCATTGGCCGAGGGTGGCACCGTCGGACGGCGCCCCCTGCTCGGCTGGTGCCCCTATCGAGTGCCATCCTGGCCAATGGGTGGATACGCCCCTGCATCAGACTACTGTAGTGTAGTTCGGTTTACAGTTCAGCTCAACAACAGTTGCAAACTACAACAAGGTGCAGATTGCACGTTTGTGGTTTATAGGTTACCTATACTTGTTCTGCACAAATTTATACGAGTTCCTCACTAAATTTCTATGGCACAAAGAACAAAACATGAAAAAAAACTTACACTGAGACATTAATTGAATCCGCCACAGGTTCCAGTAAATGCAAATCAAATACCCGCAGCTGTGACTTTTTCCAATTCAATTAGAAATACTCATTAAGCCAGCGGTTCTTAAACTGTGTGCCTAGACACCCTGGGGTGCCTCGGGGTACTTGCAGGGGTGCCCTGGGTTGATGGTCCAGGACCAATTCAAATTATTTACGGTCATTGTTATAGACAAAACCAGTGGCTTCCAATCATAAAATATATGGACAAACAGAAGTGAATCCTATCCCTTACCACATAACTGAACCTGAGACACATAAACACATTTTACTTAATTTAATATTTGTTTCTGAATTTCTCAAAATAAACTTTTGGCCTTCGGGTGCCGTAAAAAACATTGTGATCCTCTAGGGCGCTGTGATTCCAAAAAGTTTGGGAATCGCTACCTTAAGTTAACGCTGGTTTAAATGAGAGTTCTCAGCCCCTGAGTAGATGAACAGAAGGGAAAAATCGTTGAGATAAAAATGTTGGGTCCCAGTGCAGAACCTCTGGTAGACCCCTCCCAACCAAAATCATGCAATGTCATTTTTCAGTTGATATTCTGTAAAAAACGAAACAAAGAAATTATATGGGGCATGTATTTTTGTGGTGTTTTATAGATGGGATTTTTTTTTAATATGGCAAAAACAATTAAAATTCACATTCCATACATATTTCTTTACCCCCAGAAAATCTAGAGGCTTTATTTTGGTGAATAACTCTTGCTTTCTTTTTATTTTTTAATGTTAATAAAGAAAAGGTAAAATTCAGCCATTTTTCACCTTTTAAGAACCTAAAATGCTTTTTTTTTTTTTTTACGCTAATAGCCATTACTGTTGTCAAATCTTATATGCCACTTATCGGGGGTTCAGGGTGATTTCCTCACTTTTTCATGCACTTTCCCAGATCATGCACTATAGAATTATCTCATGATATTACCATGGGTGTCACAAAAAGACCTCTACAATTGAATTGCACAACTTGGACGCATTTGATGAAAACAACCTACGAAGTATGCAGTAATGTAACAAGTCGGTTCCATGGACAATATTTGCGGTTAGTTGAATCGACCCCTATATACAGTATGTTAGGCAACATTATTTATACTATTGTTGCTGCTAAACTAGTAATAATACTAACTTACAGTGTCTAGATGAACCCTCCCTTACATGCACCTGTGATGGGCCAATAAATTGATTAAGCAACTTCCATTCTGGTATCAGTGTTCTGAGAGGCAGAGATCAGTTGCAGGGTATGCTAATCCCCTATAGTGCCATAATCGATGATCCTAGGATGTCTCCAGGTGACTTTGCTCTCAAATTAGAAATATGTCAATATGTGACCCAAAGTGGTGCTATTACTAGTGTGGGATCACCAAAGCAGAGATGCCTTGCCATGGCTGGTGGTTTACCATATATTTGCAAATGGATGTAACATATCTCTGCATTTTATTATCCTGTAGGATTCAAGATTCTTTCATTAGCCCACTGCAGTGTGCTGGGCAAATTTGCTTTGCTTTTTTGGTTTAGATTAACTCCTCTCCTTACAAGTGATTGACCCATACACTGACTGGACCATTCTGTGTATCACTTACTTACAGGACCTTCTGTCAATTACTGGTAGTTGCCATGATAATCTTTCATGCGTTTAGATTTTCCAAGATAACAAGAAAGTCACTATTTCCTAATCACACTTGAAAACTAGGAGGGATAATAGTAGTTATTTTGTTGCATGTATTAAGTGCCCATGCAGGTAGTCCACAATAAAGCAAAGTGCAATTGATTTACAGAGAATCATTAAATTCTTTGCAAGGTGTCGTTGCAATGTTTGATTACACAAATTTCATAGAAAAAAAGTTAATATTGCTGCCAATCCTGTGGCAAAATAAAAATAATGAGCGATGTTTGGTCGCAAAGTGCCCCTGTCTCATTGTTTCAAGGTGGTGGGGGAGAGTTTGTGGAAAATGAAAAAGTTGCACATGAAAAAAAAAAACATATTAAGCTTCATATGCAAAGCGTCAGATGCAACAGTATAGTATGTGTTTAGTTTGCGCCAAACACATGTCAGAGACACAGCTTACTTGTGCCCATACTGCAAACTATGTAACAGCATTTGGTGATAGTCAGGTAAATAGGATTTAATTACCTACCGGTAAATCCTTTTCTTGTAGTCCGTAGAGGATGCTGGGGTCCATTTAGTACCATAGGGGTATAGATGGGTCCTTTGGGAGCCACTGGCATTTAAGAGCTTAATGGTGTTGGCTAGCTCCTCCCTCTATGCCCCTCCTACCAGACTCAGTCTAGAAACTGTGCCCAAGGAGACGGACATACTTCGAGAGAAGGAAATACACAGATAGTGGTGAGATTCACACCAGCTTACACATACAACAAAAGGAAAGCCAAGCTAACCAACTTGGAACAATTCAGCAACAGCTGAAACACCAATACTGAACCAAGTAACAAAGCAGGAATACGAAGCACTGGGCGGGCGCCCAGCATCCTCTGCGGACTACGAGAAAAGGATTTTCCGGTAGGTAATTAAAATCCTATTTTCTCTTACGTCCTAGAGGATGCTGGGGTCCATTTAGTACCATGGGGATGTACCAAAGCTCCCAGTACGGGAGGGAGAGTGCTGAGGTTCCTGCAGAACTGATTGACCAAACGTCAGGTCCTCAGAGGCCAAAGTATCAAACTTGTAGAACTTAGCAAACGTGTTCGACCCAGACCAAATAGCTGCTCGGCAAAGCTGTAAAGCCGAGACACCCCGGGCAACCACCCAGGAAGAACCCACTTTACGAGTAGAGTGGGCCTTAACAGATTTTGGACACGGCAAGCCTGCCATAGAATATGCATGCTGGATAGTAAACCTGATCCAACGAGAAATCATCTGCTTAGAAGCAGGACACCCAACCTTGTTGAGATCATAAAGGACGAACAATGTTGGTGATGTTTAGACGTAACTCCCTTCCTAGGCTGAATTAGGGTAGGAATGACCTTGCTCGGAATGCCCTTCCGAGCTAAGATCTGGCGTTCAACCTCCATGCCGTCTTGATAGGCGAACGGCCCTTGTTGAAGAAGGTCCTCGTGAAGAGGAAGAGGCCTCGGATCCTCCAGGAGTAACTCCAGAAGATCCGTGTACCGAGCACTCCTTCGCCAGTCCGGAGCAATGAGGATCGCCTGAACTCTTGTTCATTTTATTAGTTTGAGAATTCTTGGGATGAGTGGAAGTGGAGGGAACACATACACTGAGTGGAACACACACGGAGTTACCAGTGCGTCCACCGCCACTGCCTGTGGGTCTATCGACCTGGAGCAGTACCTGCGAAGCCTCTTGTTGATTTGAGAGGCCATCATGTCTACCTGAGGTGCACCCCAGCGGCTTGTCACCTCCGCAAACACCTCCGGGTGGAGGCCACATTCTCCTGGATGGAGATCTTGTCTGCTGAGGAAGTCCGCTTCGCAGTTGTCCACTCCCGGAGTGAAGATTGCTGATAGCCCCACCGCATGCTTTTCTGCCCAGAGGAGGATTCTTGTTACCTCTGTCATTGCCGCTGTGCTCTTCGTTCCGCCCTGTCGGTTTATGTAGGACATTGCCGTCACATTGTCCGACTGAACCTGAATGGCCTGATCTTGCAGAAGATGTGCCACTTGTAGAAGGCCACTGTATATGGCCCTTAGTTCCAGAATGTTTATCGGAAGGATTAATTCCAGACTTGACCACTTTCCTTGGAAAGTTTCCCCTTGGGTGACTGCTTCCCAACCTATGAGACTTGCATCCGTGGTTAGAAGGATCCAATTCTGAATCCCGAACCTGCGGCCCTCGAGTAGGTGAGAAGTTTGCAGCCACCAGAGGAGTGAAATTGTGGTTTTCGGCGACAGGCGTATCCACTGGTGCATGTGAAGATGTGATCCTGACCACTTGTCTATGAGATCCAGTTGGAAGGACCTCGCATGGAATTTTCCATACTGAAGAGCCTCGTAAGAGGCTACCATCTTACCCAGAAGGCGAATGCACTGATGAACCGATACCCGGGCTGACTTCAGGACATCCCGTACCATTGATTGGATCACCAACACTTTCTCCACCGGTAGAAATACTCTCTGCACTTCCGTGTCGAGTATCATCCCCAGGAAGGGCAGTCTCCTTGTCTGTTCCAAATGTGACTTTGGGAGGTTCAGGATCCACCCATGATCCTGGAGTAGTCGAGCTGAGAGAGCAATACTCTGCAACAACCTCTCCCTGGAAGACGCTTTTATCAGGAGATCGTCCAGATATGGAATTATGTTCCCTCCCTGCTTGCGGAGGAGTAGCATCATCTCTGCCATGACCTTGGTGAACACTCTTGGTGCTTTGGAGAGGCCAAACGGCAGCGCTTGAAACTGATAGTGACAATCCAGTAGCGCAAATCTGAGATAAGCCTGGTGAGGTGGCCAGATCGGAATGTGAAGGTACGCATCCTTGATATCCAGGGATACTAGGAATTCCCCTTTCTCCAGAGCTGATTTCGCCGCTCTCAGAGATTCCATCTTGAATTTGAATTCCCTTAAGTAGGGTTTCAATGATTTTAGGTTTAAAATCGGCCTTACCGAACCATCCGGTTTCGGCACCACAAACAGGTTGGAATACTAACCCCTGTGGTGTAGAGTAGGTGGAACTGGGACAATAACATCTGTTTTGACCAATTTTTGAATGGCTTCCTGTAGGATAGCACTTTCTGTCAGCAAAACTGGTAAGCCTGATTCAAAGAATCTGAGGTGGGGGTTCCTGAAACAGTCTGTAGCCCTGGGTAACAATTTCCGTCACCCAGGGGTCTAGGCCTGATGACGCCCAGATATGACTGACATTTTTTAGTCTTGCTTCCACCTGCCCGATCCCCAGGCTGGGAGGTCCACCGTCATGCTGACGATTTTGAGGAGACAGAACCAGGTTTATGTTCCTGAGAACATGTTGGTGTAGGTTTTCTGGATTTTTCCCCGTCCACCCCTAAAGAAAGTGGAAGGGGATTTTTTAAAATTTTGCAGTCCAAAAGGACTGCAGTGTGGACGTAGGATAAGATTTCCTAGTCGGTGTAGCTGCTGAGGGTAAAAAGGTTGACTTACTCACAGTTGCCGTGGAAATCCACACATCCAATGCGTACCCAAACAGAACCTGACCTGTGAAGGGTAGGTTCTCCACACTTTTCTTGGATTCTGCATCCGCAGTCAATTGGCGTAGCCAGAGTCCTCTGCGTGCTGATACCGCCGTGGAAGTAGTCCTCGCATTAAGCATTCCAAGGTCTTTCATGGCCTCCACCATGAACCCAGCAGAATCCTGTATGTGATGCAAAAATAAATCAATGTCACACCTATCCATATAATCTAAGTCCTCTAGTAATGTGCCTGACCACTTTACTATGGCTTTAGAAATCCAAGCACAAGTAATAGTGGGTCTTAAAGCCACGCCTGTAGCAGTGTATATAGATTTGAGGGTAGTCTCAATCTTGCGGTCAGCCGGCTTCTATAGGGTGGATGAACCAGGGACAGGTAAAACCACCTTTTTAGACAACCTAGATACAGAAGCGTCTACTATAGGTGGTGTTTCCCATTTCTTCCTATCCACTTCAGGGAAAGGAAAAGCAATGAGAATTCTTTTAGGGATCTGGAATTTTTTCTCTGGGTTTTTACAGGATTTTTCAAATAAAGAGTTCAGCTCTTTAGAAACAGGGAAGGTGAGAGAGGATTTCTTATTTTCTGTAAAATATGATTCCTCTTCCGGCTCAGATACCTTCTCAGTAATATGCAAAACATCCCTAATGGCTTCAATCATCAACTGCACCCCCTTAGCAAGGGATGCATCCCCCTCCTGCATATCCCCATCACCGTCCCCTGTATCAGAGTCGGTATCAGTGTCAACTTGCATTATTTGGGCAAGTGTACGTTTCTTAGGATATGTAGGGAGTATGTGAGGGAGGAGGCGCTGAATGCTGTAACCCCTCTACAGACTTCCTCAAAAACTGCATCTCTTTCTCATTATGTGACATCCTAGATGAAATCTGTGATATCATTCTTCTTAAAGAATCCACCCATGGGGGCTTGGATTCGACAGGTTGGGAAAGCACATTGCAGTCCTGAGTACATGGGGTAGACTCTTCAGGAGAAGATACACACTCTGCAGCACAGGATACAGAGCCCTTAGACATGGTAATGTGGATATATACACACACACAGGAAAATGTCAGACACAGTTTCCCCCAGAGTACCTTCAGAGAGTCACAGAGTATAAGGAGCCAGCCACACAGCGCCCCAGTAGGAAGTTAATAGAATAAACGGTCGGCGCTGACTGAGTAACCTTAATAGGATAAACAGTTGGTATAACACTCTCCCCCCTGTCTATAACACCCTGGTACCGCAGAGGTATGCTGGAGTTATGAGGAGGGCAGCGCTCCCTGTCAGCGTCTCATCTGTGTGATCTGCAGCGAGAAAATGGCGCTGGTGAGTGCTGGATCCGCTTTGAGGATAAGCTCCGCCCCCTGTAATGGCGCGTGGCTTCCCGCACTTAATGGATTATACTGGCTTGAAGTTTTATGCTGCTAACAGCGGGATTAGCCCCTGTTAGCATATATGACCAGGGTAGGGTATGTGCGCTGGCCAAGGACGCCCCTCACAACGCCCTACACCAAGTGCCGCTGTGCCTTCCGGATCGCAGCCTGTCAGAGCTGCGTTCCCACCCTTGTGCTGCCATTCCCGCCGGTGACCCGCTTCCTGGGCCGCCAACGTCATTCTCCCCACTCTTCTTTCTTCTGGCCCTGTTAGGGGGTGGCGGCCGTGTTGCGGGAGTGAGTGGTTGCCTCGTGGGCTTGCGATCAGCACCATCAGGAGCTCAGTGTTCTGTCAGCGGAGATAGAGAACCATTAACTTCTAGAGTTGGTTCTTACTCCCCCCTAAGTCCCACGAAGCAGGGAGGTTGCTGCCAGCAGCCTGCCTGTACCTAACTAAACTCAGAAAATAATAAAACTAGAAAAACTCCTAAGAGCTCCCCTAGCTGTGACCGGCTCCTCCGGGCACATTTTCTAAACTGAGTCTGGTAGGAGGGGCTTAAAGGGAGGAGCCAGCCCACACTATTAAACTCTTAATGTGCCAGTAGCTCCCAAAGGACCCATCTATACCCCCATGGTATTAATTGGACCCCAGCATCCTCTATGACGTAAGAGAAAATCATATGCCTGTCCCAAGCATGTTTAAATTGGTAGAGGCTAAGACTGTAGGGCAATTTAAACATGCTTGGGACAGGCATATGAATATCCTTACAAAGAATTAAGGTTAAAAAAGGGTTGAGATTGCCTAAAGGATAAAATAAAAAAAGGGGCAGACTAGATGGGCCAAGTGGTTCTTATCTGCCGTCAAATTCTACGTTTCTATGTTTCTATGTAAAATCACTAAAAAGCTCTCCACAAAAGCAGAAATAACTCATGTGCAAAAGCATAACCCATGTCCGAGCGACAAAGCAACCGCCAGCGTCATTCTCAAACAGCCAATCATTTGCAACCCTCATTATCAGCTTTTGGAACCCTTCCCTGACTACCTGCAAATATTATAGCTTCCCCAGGCATGTGTGTGTTTTGTTCAAGGTCTTCATCTGTTCCCAATTGGCCAACGATGTCCTTGATGTGCTTGGTCCTTGATGTGCTTGGTCTACGCTATAAGTTCACAGTTTCCCCTTATCCAGGTATGTACTGCAGTATCACATACTGTACATATGCATGGGATCATACAGGCAGTATCACACACACACACACACACCTGCATGGGATCATATAGGCAGTATCACACACACACATCTACATGGGATCATACAGGCAGTATCACACACACATCTGCATTGGATCATATAGGCAGTATCACAACACATCTGCATGGGATCACATAGGCAGTATCACACACACACACACACACACACACACACACACACACACACACACACACACACACACACACCTCTGCATTGGATCATATAGGCAGTATCACACACGGGATCATATAGGCCGCATCACACACATATACATGGGATCATATAGGCAGCATCACACACATCTGCATGGGACCATACAGGCACACACACACACGCGCGCGCATGGGATCATATAGGCAGTATCACACACACACATATGCATGGGACCATACAGGCACACACACACACGCGCGCATGGGATCATAAAGGCAGTATCACACACATATGCATGGGATCATATAGGCAGTATCGCACATACACACAAATCTGCATTGGATCATATAGGCAGTATCACACACACAGGATCATATAGGCCGTATCACACACATATGCATCGGATCATATAGGCAGCATCAACACACATCTGCATGGGACCATACAGGCAGTTACTTACACACACACACACACACACACGCATGGGATCATATAGGCAGTATCACACACACATATGCATGGGATCATATAGGCTGTGGGTCTTCAACCTGCGGCCCTCCAGCTGCTGTGAAACTATACATCTCAGCATGCCCTGCCACAGTTATTCTATTAAGGCATGCTAAAACTGAGGTAGGGCATGCTGGGATGTGTAGTTCCACAGCAGCTGGAGTGCCACTGGTTGAAGACCCATGATAGAGGAAGTATCACCAGGGCAGGATTAAAGCAGGGGCGACTGGAGCGGTCGTCCCTGGGCCCCCACATACTAGGGCCCCCACACACACAGCGGATTGAATCTGAGGATTCCCCGGCGGCTCAGCCGCCAGGAGCTCTTCCGTATATGGTGTGTCGTGTGTGTTTCCGTACGTCCAGTGGAGTCCTGCCTGCGTATGCGCACTGGGTCTCTGTGAGGCTCAGGGCCGTGTATGGGAGAGGAAGGAGGTCACTCGCTGTTGTCATCGGGGAGAATACGGGGGCAGAGCCGGGAAAGCACCAGCAGCATCCGTGGCACCAGGGAAGATGGCAGAGCTGCAGGTCAGGACACTGGTGGGAGGTGTATGGAGGAAGGGGGAGATGATTGAGGTAGATAGAGGAGACTGTGGTAAAGTACAGGAGGGGGAAAATAGAGGACTGTGGGGGTAAGTACAAGAGGGGGCAAAGAGAGGACTGTGGGGGTAAGTACAGGAGGGGTTGGAGAGAGGATTGTGGGGGTAAGTGCAGAAGGGGGTGGGTAGAGGACTGTGGGGTTAGTACAGAAAGGAAGGGGTAAATAGAAGATGGTAGGGGGTAGACAAAAGTAGTTCAGGCTAGATGGAGTTGGTAGGGGATTGATGGAAGAGGGGTGTGTGTGTGGAGGATGCACTCAGGCATATTAGTGGGGGCCCCACAGCTTTGTTGCCCTTGGGCCCCCCCAACACTTAATCCGGCCCTGAATATCACACACATCTCCATACAGAACAGACAGCATTAGATACACACACACACACGGGACCATGTGTGCGACTACTGCTCAGAGCATACTCCTACAAATTCACTTACAGTACATTGGGGGTAATTCAGAGTTGATAGCAGCAGCAAATTTGTTAGCAGTTGTGCAAAACCATGTGCACTGCAGGGGTGGGCAGATATAACATGTGCAGAGAGAGTTAGATTTGGGTGGGGTGTGTTCAAACTGAGATCTAAATTGCAGTGTAAAAATAAAGCAGCCAGTATTTACCATGCACAGAAACAAATCAAACCCACTCAAATCTAACTCTCTCTGCAAATGTTATAAGAATGCCAAATTGATTTCTCACAAATATTTAAAATGCCCGCTCTAATATATATTGTAAACGCCTGCACCTCTTATTACCATATCACATGCGCTATACATCGCAAAACACTGAATCCCATAAGAGAAAACAATACACCCACACATTATCTGAGTTCCATTGATGTATACATTTGTTATTAAAAAGGATGTGGATTCAATATATATTACAAAGTACAGTATACCTATAGTTACATGATTACAACTCACACAGTAAGCAGTTAAAACATACAATTACATACAGTTACATACAGTTTCAGTTACATGCCAGCGATACAATACCATTATCCTTAAGTTATATAAATTCGTCTTTCCATATCACTCACTCTCTCTGTAATGTAATGCTGGGACTCCATCTTCCTCTGAGACCTTACAGCAACTCTGAGACCAAAACAGGAGATACCTTCCTGTGTGACCAGCAAACTGTGTTAACTAGTTTCTGGGGGAGGGGACTCTCTCACTCATGATGAGTCACTAGTTTCTTTGTATATGCTGAACAGGTTCAGCCTTGGGGACGTCCAAAGGGGCTGGCCTGAGTTTCCTGTTCATTACCTGTTTGGAATATCTATTGTTCTAATAAAAGTGATTTTAGCTTTTATACATTTAATCATAATTCCGTGTTGCAATGTCCTACAACTTAATAACAAGTATCAAATGAATCTACACATTAATCTGGTTGTTTTAACAGTAAACACGACAGGTCTATCTTGTTTCGTTCAAATAATACACATACATGACATTACTTCCATATATATAATTTTAAATCATCATGATGTCTGGCGCTTGATATTATTATAATTATGTACTGTATGAGATAAGTGTCGAATCCATCTCTGTGGCATGTCTGTGTAAATGCGTGTGTTACCATATATTGCTGTGCTCGCTGCGCGTATTTGCAAGTATAGCGACTCAATGTGTGTAGTTTGTATGTTCTCTTTATGTAATATTTTTTACTTCAATAGTCCACCCTTTGGCAGTAAACAATAACTGCCATCAATTATTAACATAAGAAAAAAATATTTCATACCATAATCGGTGACCTAGACACAAGTATGTATGCATTTTGCAAATCAGACGCTTGACTATATTTGGGGAAGACAGGGAGGAGGACGAGACATCCTCTATATGCACTCGGCGGTCACCGGACCACTGGTTGGGTGTGGGACAACATTCAATCTATAGAGTATGCTGGGACAGTGCTTTGGCCTATAATGTCTGATTTGCAACGAACATTTCACACATACATGTACCTACATCTTTGTACACTGATGTTTGGATTCAATTGAGGTTCTGCTGGGTAGGTGAAGAAGACACAAACAAATTGTGACAGTGACATATAAAATTTTCATGATCTACATATTCCTATCATTTTCTGAACATTGTTTCCATTTCTGGAACGAATGCTAGGTCTGTTTAATCATTGAACAAGGGTTATAAGTAGTGTCCTTCCTAAATAACATAAACCTTCGGAGTTCGGGGAGAGCCACTCATAAACCTTTCTTCCACATATATTAATGAGCTCTTTAACTGCAATGTGTGAATAGCCATTGTCTGATTTTTCCTGATTACCTCTAAACTCCATAACTACTAGACCTTTGATTTTTCTCTGATTTTAACAAACTAATCGGCTAATCCTGGGATCCTATAAGGAGATCACTCCTTCCTACAGAACCAGTTCCAGTCCCACATTCGACTCCTCATAAAAAAAAAGCCTCGCAAAAATAGAATATCCTGAAAAAAAATGTTTGTCAGCGGGAAAGAGAGAAAAGAGAGATAGAACAATACAACTCTTGTTCATAACAAATCAATTACAATGACTGGTCTTTCTGCAATCCTTTAGTATGCTCAGGTAGTGTTCAACAGTGCCGCCTCTCAGTCTTCACGGAACAGAGTCTCTGGTGATACGAGGTTCTCTTTGCCTTGCTCGTTGGACACACAGTTCACTTGGAACACACAGTTCACTTTGCTCTCCACCTTGCTCTTTGAACACACAGTTCATTTCAAACACACAGTTCACAATTCGATGAATGTGAGCAATAAACTACTTTGTCACGAGTTCTCTCCGGGTCAGCGACCTTCTTGCAGTGGGACGAGTGGTCCCAAGTCTCTCTTTCGGCGACCTTTAGTGCTGTCAACAAATCTTGGGATGGTCCTTCCCACCTGTCTATTAGGCAACCTGAGCGTAAGAACAATCACACAGTCTCTTGGTTCACAATCAAGACAGTTAGCATTTGGCATACCAGCAATCAACAGTTTCAAGTTCTTTTGTCAAGTTCTCAAATGCTGGCTCATCTCAATAAGGTACTGTACTGTCACCTCATTGGTGTATTTCTGATCATTGTGCTGATCAATCATGACATGAGGTTGTCTTCCAAATACAACCAAAACGACACAAATACCAAAACCAAAACAAAAACAAATTTCGAAGAGGGTGATTCGTTGAGTGAAGATCTGGGAGTGGTTCCGAAGCTACATAATACTAGTGGCAGTATCTATGATCACAATAGTACAATTTCAAGCTTTGCTCCTACTTCTAGGGGTACCATTATCTACACACAAATTTCTGCGCAATTTTCCTTTGTGGTAAACACAGCAGCATCCGTGGCGGCAGGAAATGCCTCTACCCAGTTTGAGAAAACATCAGTGCACACCAATACATATACAATAATTCCTAAAGGGTGTTAACTGTACGAAGTCGATTTGTATTTCCTGAAAAGATCCGTCTGCAGGAGGGATATGGGATTGCTCTGTTGGTATTGCTTTACCAATATTCTTCCTCAAGCAAGCGACAGGTCATTGTTCTCTTACCTGCATGAGAATAGAATCCTGGCGCACACCAGTAGGCTCTCATCAACCTGCACCTACCCTCTTTGCCTAGATGAGTCAGACTGTGTGCCACCTCAGCTAGACTTGGAAGGTATGATCTGGGGGCTACTGGCTTACCGTGTCCACCTGCCCACAGTCCTGAGGACTCCTGGCCATACCCCTTTGTCCTCCAGACTGCCTCTTCTTGCAGGTAACACAAATTTTTGTATCTTAATTTAACTATCGTGTGTTTGCGATGTAGAGTACCATGAGCATAACTCAAAAACAAAAAGAAAAAAGAAACATCTCTAGAGGAGAGAAAGAAGAAGAAAATGAAAAAAAAAAATGTCAGGTTTGCCATTCACCAACAGGCATATCAGTGTCTATACAAAATTTTCCTTCACCAGTATTCCCATTCTCCACCCTTTGTGCATGACAAGGCACACTGCAGTAATACTGGTGTCATCGTGCTGTTGATATATACTGGGTTCGGGCAGAACTCTGAAGGACCTAGGCATGTGGAGTTTGAACTGTACTTGGGTCCATGTATTGTACCACCCTGTGTTAACGCAAAAGATGAAGAGGAAAACTGTAGAGAAACAGAATAGAGGTTGGTGACAGATAAGTTTGTAGAGGTGAAGAAGATTTTATGAAAAATTTGACAACTGGATTGGGCACTACGGGGAAGTGATTCTCTACTTGGTCTACTCCTTAAAAATAATTCTGTGTGTCTTATCTCTACTGGGACTATCCCAGCCATCAATCCAGTGTCCTGTCCATCCTAAATTCATAGGGAACCCGGTATCTGTGAGTTAATTTTCTCTACCTGTGATGGACATGCATCTAGAACAGTAAAATGTAACATTAGTCTTCAAGTTTTGTCAAAGGGTAATGTTGCATTTATTTTGTTCTTCCCATTACCCGAATCTGTGTTTTCTATATGGCTTATGATTCCTTACTATATGTCCCTTGGTCCCGTCTATGTGTTTAATAATGTGGCTTGTGTTTTCTGTCTAGGGGATCTATATTGACTATGTGTCCTACTACTCCTACAATCTCTGGCAAAATGCCCTTCCTTCCTACAAGTGTAACATATTATTGACCATTAGGGATCTGGGGTTTGGACTGATGGGTCTTTCCTGTATGTGCCAGTATACTTACCGTCCTCAACCTCTCCACCTGTTGTACTCTGCGCCTAACACTATTCTTGTGATGTTTAATAGCACACTATCTAAGATTAGCTACTGTGACCTTTCCAATTTTGCAAAGAAGTCTGCACCCTGACACTCAATGCCTTATTGAGCCCATCCATTTGCACAGAGACAGCCACCTCCCATTTGCCGAATTAGTGTTTACCAGTGGTCTTATCCAGATGGAGAGTTTTCTATTACTGCAAGAGACAAAAACAAAAAAAAGTTTAACAAGCTTCTAGGTCATGCAAAGTATTTCATTCAATCCTTCTCATCCCGTATTAAGGGTCTGTACATGGTCCAACAAACATTTCCAAGCTCATCTTTACTAGGGGCATTACTAGGAATGAATACTTCTTATATGGTAACTGAAAGAAATACCCTGGGGTTACCTTGTCTCTGTCCGCTTTCCTACTGGCAAATACTAATGTGCAGACAGGTTTTTTTTTTTTTTTCTCCATTTCTGACGTTACTTTCTTGATTTTTTTTTGTTTTATTTTGGGGTTTTACTATATATGTACACGAATGATACCATACTTACCTGTTCCACTGGTCTCAGCCACTTCCCCCACAGGCTACTGCTCTTCTTTTACCGGTAGGATACTCCTCTGGGTGCATGAGAAATAGCTGAAAACGATCAGGTCACCTTCTCCTCCTAAATAAAACTTCAACATTCATTAGTACATATATAGGTTACAGTCATATTTTTCATATTTTTATTATTTTCTATAGTTTGTATGCTGGCCGTAACTGCTTCCACATCTACATAAGGCGGTGTACTTGCATTCTCTTTTTTTTTTCTTTCCCTACTTATTTATTTGTTGCTACAAGTTCAAACAGTTCTTATATTTCCATTCTTGTCTTATATGACTTTGGTTAAACATACCACCTGCAATACTTTAGGATCAAACTCACCAACCCCTCTTGCTGTCACAGGTTTAAACAATTTGTATGTCTGACCCTTTGTTTTCGGGATTTTATCAGACATATTCTTATCCTTAAGTTCTGCAATACCTTTGGTTCAAAGCTGCCCACTTTAGGGAATGGTACCCTATCTTTGTCAGTCATACGTACCCATTCAGACAAAAAGTCTTCCGTGTGTGAACCATATTTTCCACACATAACTTTTTCCTTTAAACTTCGCTGACCCCCTGGGCCGCGGCTCTTCAACCTGAACCCTGGTTACAAAACGTCCACCGCTTGTGCAATTGGATCCCATCACGGACTTTTTCCTTTTACGCAATCCCCAATGCACAATACGAATAGACGGTGAAAGTTCTCAGAGCGCTTTCACCCACTCACGCCCACGTTGGCCAGTACTACCATACACTGTCGATAGCGAAGGCAATGTACCCAACCTAGGTCCCTATCTGACCTATATTTACTGGAAGTTTTTAGGAATAACTTACTCTTTCCAGTAAAGTATCGGTCGTTGGAGATTTTCCTGAGAGAGACCAGCGAAAACTCCCTATGCACTTTATTATACACAAATCACGCTTGCGTATGCTCTATATAGCGCTAATGATACCGCGATTTTACGCAAAAGCTCGTAAAAGGATATCACATTGCGCTATGTATCGCACCCACAAACGTGCGGTCCAATCACACAGCATATAGGTACTTGTTACTTATCTGCCGTACGACCACGGGTCGTTGTACAAACTGGGACCCTCAGTCCGGAGCGTAATACCAAAAAAAACCTTTTTACTTCAATACTTCGCAATACAATGCACTATCACGCTCCTCTACAAATCACCTCACGATTTGCGCATTAAACCTTATACTAACGTGAGTCAGCCTTCTCACGCCACCAAGCCTCCACTCACTGGTGTACCAAATGACGGGATCCCGAATTCCGGGGTTCGAATTTCACTCACTCCTACATTCGCTCACTCAGGTATACTTTGTATTTCTGTACAGAAAATTTTCATTCATTCAGATAAGCAGCTTTTCCCCCAGAGGCAATACAGTTTAAACAAAAAGTTTTATACTAATCTTTGGAAACCGAGCAGTTTTGTGCTATTGTAGCGTGGCTACTGTCCCACCTTTAAACTAAACGACACTATTGTGTGGTTTTATTATGCGCACACAACCCTACGCAAGCTTGCGTAATTACGCAACCGTGCATACCTCTATGCCACGTGTGCGGCCTTGCGCCATGTGCAAGTGTTTGTACGCTGTCCTCACGTTCCGTACCACGTGTACCAATGTGCGTACGCAATAAAACAAATCACACAACTTCTATAAATGTAAGCAATAAAACTACTATTGCCCACTAAACGCAACCCACACTTGTTCCGTTTTAACCCTCTTACTACTGAGCCAGAACTGCGTTTTGTGATTTTACTCTTACTTCCTTAAACATTTATTTTAGTTTTAACTATATAGCAACAAATGTATCCTATTTCACACAGATCTATAATGAGTCTAGCAATAATCAATAACTTAAATGATATGATTCAGATTGGATAGCTATCCTGCAGAACATACACTGATATAAATATACACATAATTATAATAATTATATATATGTACTATTCACTGGTCTCCTATGAGACTCATTTACCCATTCAGTGCTTCTAATTTGCATATCAACAAAAGTTCATATGCCTGTTCAAGAGGGTAGTGGGACAGGTTAATTAACATTTCAATGGCTATCCTAAACTAGCAAGCAGATTTTAACTAAATCCTAGAGGTAAAAGAAAAAAAAACTTTTTTTTTTAATCTGTGTGTAATTCTTACATCAAGTATTCATCTCTTAACTCTCACTAGGCCCAGCTGAAACTATTTGTAATTGACTATGGCATGGGTTAAATAAATGCATTGGTAACTCATAAATGGTGTTTGATGTGACCAAGGAAAGCTGATTATTCTGAGCAGTGAAAATCAGCCATTTAGAAAAATGACCTTCCCAAAATGGCCGCTGCTCCTCCCCCTTCCACATCCATGAGGGTTACACAAAATGGTGGACAGGCCATGTGGTTAGTCCAAAATGGAGGACAGACCATGCGGCTTCCTTTGTCACAAAGAAATCACACATCATACAAGCGCCAGAAGTTATTTTAGGCCTGAGTTAAAAATAAAAACTATATCAAGGCTATGCAGCAACTTTTAAATGTACTTTTAACCCTACTTAAAAGATAAGAAATCCAATCTGAATCAAACACAATATGACTTATTTGAACCTTGTTTTGCAACAATAAAAATACATTTTAGCATCTTAAATATTATGAGAAACGCATTGTCCCTTGAATTTCATATCAGCGGCTTACTGATAACACAACAATACATTAACGTGGATGTTATTTTCATCAGCTTCTCAATGCGTCCATTGGAGCCGGTCAATTACAGCCGCGTTTGTAATGTACAGTGCATCATTAAGACCCTGATATTCTGTAAGAGCCCTCATCTAAGAATGCCAAATTGATTTCTCACAAATATTTAAAATGCCGGCTCTAATATATATTGTAAACGCCTGCACCTCTTATTACCATATCCCATGAATGTGCGCTATACATTGCAAAACACTGCATCCCATAAGAGAAAACAATACACCCACACATTATCTGAGTTCCAAAGCTCATTGATGTATATATTTGTTATTAAAAAGGATGTGGATTCAATATATATTACAAAGTACAGTATACCTATAGTTACATGATTACAACTCACACAGTAAGCAGTTAAAACATAAAATTACATACAGTTACATACAGTTTCAGTTACATGCCAGCGATACAATACCATTATCCTTAAGTTATATAAATTCGTCTTTCCATATCACTCTCTCTCTCTCTGTAATGTAATGCTGGGACTCCATCTTCCTCTGAGACCTTACAGCAACTCTGAGACCAAAACAGGAGATACCTTCCTGTGTGATCAGCAAAATGTGTTAACTAGTTTCTGGGGGACGGGACTCTCTCTCATTCATGATGAGTCACTAGTTTCTTTGTATATGCTGAACAGGTTCAGCCTTGGGGACGTCCAAAGGGGCTGGCCTGAGTTTCCTGTTCATTACATGTTTGGAATATCTATTGTTCTAATAAAAGTGATTTTAGCTTTTATACATTTAATCATAATTCCGTGTTGCAATGTCCTACAACTTAATAACAAGTATCAAATGAATCTACACATTAATCTGGTCGTTTTAACAGTAAACACGACAGGTCTATCTTGTTTCGTTCAAATAATACACATACATGACATTACTTCCATATATATAATTTTAAATCATCATGATGTCTGGCGCTTGATATTATTATAATTATGTACTGTATGAGATAAGTGTTGAATCCATCTCTGTGGCATGTCCATGTAAATGCGTGTGTTACCATATATTGCTGTGCTCGCTGCGCGTATTTGCAAGTATAGCGACTCATAATGTGTGTAGTTGTATGTTCTCTTTATGTAATATTTTTGACTTCGACAGTTATATCTACCCCCCCCCCCCCCTTCAGTGCACATGGTTTTGCCCAACTAACAAATTTGCTGCTGCGATCAGGTCTGAATTACCCCCACTATGCCAACTGTCTTTGTCCCATAGTATCCAATATGGTATGTCCCTACTACTCTAACCTTAACTACCCAAAATGGTCCTCCTGAACCCCAAACAGTCTCTCTCCTCTGCACACACCAGCAATGCATTGATTTGTCTCTACATGGTTCAAAGTTTTTGGGAGGGAAATAAAATAGGGTCCAGTTTATCAAAAGTGGTGACTTGTGATGAAGGCTTGGGAGTGGAGCCACTGCTAGGAAACCCAGAGAAATGGCATACACCATTCAGCACAGCGCTGGATGCACGGCACCCTCTAAAAGGAGGCTGGCACACACTTCCCCTGTGCCAGGTGGTCTCTCCTGAGGCAGGAGTGCACCAGAGGGGACCAAAGTATGACTTAATTTGAAAAAATAAAATAAAATAAAAAAAATCTAATTTCTCAATAAGAATCTTTTGGCCTAGGGGTGCCATCAAAATAATTCTGATACTCTAGGGCGTAATGATTCAAAAACGTTTGGGAACCACTGGTCTAACTAATGAGGGCTGCAAAGCCCTGAAAAAACATGCCCTCACTCCAAGGCACCTAAAACGAAACTGAAAGTCTGTGGTTGCAGGGGGGAGGAGCTTACCTTTACAGCTACAGTTTAATTTAGGTGCCAGCTCCATCCCCAACCTGCAATCCCATGGCCCAGTGTTACCCAGCCTTGCTGAAAAAGAAAATGAGCTGCATTTGTGAGATACAGTACTAAGCTGTTGTTTTTTTCCCTGTAAGCAAGTGCAAGATTGGGATGGGGAAATCTAGCATGTACCTTAGATGGGAAACTTACAGCTGCAGCACGTGAATGAGACGGCCACAACACATGTAACACATACTCCTTCCATATTTTCACATAACTGATTTTATATACAGTACGTGCGAGAAACCATTTTGTTAGTCATTTGATCATAGTGCACGTGCGATTATGTTTACTGGTTAAACTCCAAACCCCTTCTGAAAATGTCTTGTATAAAGGAATGTACAACATACTGAGGCTGAACACATTCTATGAAGATACTTATACGGTGTGGTGCTCTGAGCTTCCTCTCTGGGTAAAGAATAAAGAGGAGGAGAGAAAAGTGTAGGTGATGTAAAACGGGATGGGGGGGATTTGTTGGTAACTCAGAAGGTAATATATGTCAGTCCTGTACAAGAGTTCGTTAAGACAAGTCACACTGAAATACTCTATGTATAAGTAGTGTGTTGAAAAATCAATGGTCAGGAAAATAGCATCACAGAAATAAATAAAAATAATAAAATTCACAGTTCATACAACTCATTTATGAAATTGTATATATTCTCCGCACTCTGGCCCTATTTCCGAGTTGTTCGCTCGCTAGCTGCTTTTAGCAGCATTCCACACGCTAAGCCGCCGCCCTCTGGGAGTGTATCTTAGCTTAGCAGAATTGCGAACGAAAGATTCGCATAATTGTAAATAGAAATTTCTTAGCAGTTTCTGAGTAGCTCGACACTTACTCTGCCACTGCGATCAGTTCAGTCAGTTTCGTTCCTGGTTTGACGTCACAAACACACCCAGCGTTCGGCCAGGCACTCCCCCGTTTCTCCAGCCACTCCCGTGTTTTTCCCAGAAACGGCAGCGTTTTTTCACACACACCCATAAAACGGCCAGTTTCCGCCCAGAAACACCCACTTCCTGTCAATCACACTCCGATCACCAGAATGAAGAAAAATCCTCGTAATGCCGTGAGTAAAATACCTAACTTGTGAGTAAAATAACTAAGCGCATGCGCTCTGCGAACATTGCGCATGCACAGTAAGCGACTAATCGCAATATAGCTAAATTCGGCAACGAGCGAACAACTCGGAGGGCCTATGATTGTTGATAATAAAAATTCAGAAAATGTATTTTTAATTTTTATCTGAAAGGTCCATACCGAGACCAATTGAAAAAAAACAGACGCTATCACAAACTTCCTCTACACACCCCTTGTCAGATATGCTCAATCAGGGTTGATTCTTAGTGCACCATATATATTACCTTTTGAACATATTCTATGGCCATTAATGTAGACGTAGACCTTATATGTAGATGGTATAGGAAAAATATAGGATTTTAAATACCTACCAGTAAATCCTTTTCTCTGTAGTCCATAAGGGATATTGGAGACACTTAGTACGATGGGTATAGATGGGGTCCAAAGGAGCCAGTGCACTTTAATTTTCTTCAACTGGGTGTGCTGGCTCCTCCCCTCTATGCCCCCTCCTACAGGCAGTTATAGGTAAAACTGTGCCCGAAGGAGAAAATATATACTTGGGAGAAGGAACATAACAACGTGAAGTGTGGTGAGATTTATACACCAGCACACCGTAACATAACTGTGCCAGCATCAGCTGGCAACATAAACAGCAACATCTGAACAGGTAACACCTATAGGAGAACCTGCAAAAAGTCGCCGCACAGAGGCAGGCGCCCAATATCCCTTATGGACTATGAGAAAAGGATTTACCGGTAGGTATTTAAAATCCTATTTTCTCTAGCATCCATAAGGGATATTGGGGACACATTAGTACGATGGGGATGTCCCAAAGCTTCCAGAACGGGCAGGAACATGCGGAGACATCTGCAGCACCGCCTGCCCAAACTGGGTATCCTCTTTGGCCAGGGTATCAAACTTGTAGAACCTCACAAAGGTGTTCTTCCCCGACCAGGTAGCTGTTCGGCACAGTTGCAGGGCCAAGACCCCACGGGCAGCCACCCAGGAAGACCCCACTGATCTTGTAGAGTGGGCATTCAGAGACTGTGGAACAGGTAAGGCTGCCGACACATAGGCCTGTTGGATAGTAAGCTGAAGCCAACAAGCAATGGACTGCTTTGAAGCAGGGCAACCCTTTTTTGGTGCATCATACAGCACGAACAAAGAATCTGTCTTTCTAATCCAAGCCGTCCTCTTGACATAGAACTTCAAGGTTCGCACCGTATCCAATGCCGTATCCAATGCCTCCGGAGGGGCAGAAGTGCCAGAACTGGACAGGATCACAATAGGTTGATTCAAGTGAAACGCAGAGACTACCTTTGGCTCTGTTCTCGTAAAAGACCAAGTAAGGACTTTTACACAATAAAGCCCCCAATTCAGAGACACGCAGGGTCAGGGTCAGTAACATCACTGTCTTCCACGTGAGGTACTTGTCTTCTACCATCATCATAGGTTCAAACCAGGAGGACTGTAGAAATCTTAACACCACATCCAAATGCCAAGGTGCCGTAGGCGCACAAACGGAGGTTGTATGTGAAGCACCCCTTGCAAGAAGGTCTGAACTTCAGGCAGCATAGCCAACTTCTTTTGGAAGAAGATGGAAAGAGCTGAAATCTGGACCTTAATGGATCCCAGACGTAAGCCTTTATCCACTCCAGTCTGCAGGAAACATAGGAATCTTCCCAAGGGGAATTCTACAGATGGATATGTGCGTTCCTCGCACCCAGGAGACATATCTCCGCCAGATATGATGATAGTGTTTTGACGTCACAGGTTTTCTCGTTTGCACCATAATGGCAATGACCGTTTTGGAAAGTGTCTTGTGAGCTAGGATGTTTAGCTCAACTTCCATGCCATCAAATTAAGCTGCCGTAAGTCTGGGTAGATGAACGGTCCTTGCCGAAAGAAGATCCTTTCTTATTGGCAGAGGCCAAGGGTCTTCTATGGACATGCTCAGAAGATCCGCGTACCACGCTCTCCGGGGCCAATCCGAGGCAAGCAGAATTGCTTGCACACCTTGATGTCAGATCTTCTGGAGTAACTTTGGGGTCAACGAATCGGAGGAAATAAGTAGACCAGCCAATAAGGCCAAGGCGACGTCAGTGCATCTACTGCGCACGCCTGAGGGTCTCTGGTTCGCGAGAAACAGCAGAAAAGTTTCTTGTTGAGGCGAGACGCCATCATGTCGATCTGGGGACAACCCCACCTGTCGATGATCAGTTGAAACACCTGGCAACTCAGGAAGTCCACTTCCCAGTTGTCCACTCCTGGAATGAAGATTGCGGACAGTGTTCTTGCATTTCTTTCTGCCCAGAGGAGTATTCTTGATACTTCTCGCATGCAGGCCTGGCGTTTTGTCCCTCCTTGTCGATTGATGTATGCCACAGCTGTGGCGTTGTCCAACTGCACCTGGATTGCCTGATCCCGGAGCAGAAGGGAGGCCTGAATCAGAGCATTGTCCATAGCCCAAAGTTCCAGGATGTTGATCAGAAGTAGGGCCTTTTGGGCAGACCACCTGCCCTGGAACTGCGCCCCTTGGGTGACAGTTCCCTATCCTCTCAGACTCGCATCTGTCGTGAGGAGGATCCAATCCTGATCCCGAAGCGACGACCTTCCAGGAGATTGGAAGAGTGCAGCCACCACAGGAGTGAAATCCTGGCCTGGGGTGACAGTTGAATCATCCGGTGCATCTGAAGATGGGAACCGGACCACTTGTTCAGGAAGTCCAATTGAAAGGGTCTGGCATGGAACCTTACATACTGTATGGCCTCGTAAGAGGCTACCATCTTTCCCAACAATCTTATGTAAAGATGAATGGATACTCGAGCAGGTTGGAGAACCATGCAAACCAATTCCTGGAGTGTTCCACTTTGTCCTCTGGGAGGAACACTTTCTGCGCTACAGTATCCAGTAGCATTCCCAGAAACAGGAGCCGCTGAGATGGCTCCAGGTGGGATTTCTGTAGATTGAGGATCCACCCGTGGTGAGACAGAAGTTATATAGTGCGATCTATATGGAGCAGTAGAAGCTCCCTGGAACTCGCTTTTATCAGGAGATCGACCAGGTAAGGGACCACGTTGACCCCCTGGACTCTGAGCTGGAACATCATTTCCGCCATCACCTTCGTGAACACCATCAGAGCTGTAGACAGGTCGAAGGGTAATGCCTGGAACTGGTAGTGATCGTTCAGCAGGGTGAACCTCAGATAGGCCTGATGAGGAGGCCAAATTGGGATATGGAGGTATGAGTCTTTGATATCCAGGGTCACTAGGAATTCCTGTTGTTCCAGGCCTGCGATCACTGCTCTCAAAGATTCCATCTTGAACTTGAAAACCTTCAGGTAAGGATTCAAGGACTTCAGATTCAAAATTGGTCTCACAGACCCGTCTGGTTTTGGCACTACAAACAGACTGGAGTAGTAACCTTGCTCTTGTTGTTGCAGGGGTACTGGAACAATTCCTTGGGACTGGTCCAACTTTGTGATGGTCAGTAGCAGTGTAACACGCATATTTTCCAAAGCTGGTAAGCTTGATTTGAAAAATTGTTGGGGAAGAGCGCTGTCGAACTCCAGCTTATAACCCTGAGAGATGAGTTCCCTTACCCAGGCATCCTGGCAGGAACTTTCCCAGATGTTGCTGAAGTGAGGTAACTGAGCTCCCACCATAAGATCACCTCGGGGTGGGCGGGCACCGTCATGCTGAAGTCTTTGCGAAAGCTGAACTGGTGCTCTGTTCCCGAGAGCAGGCAATGGCTGGTTTCTTAGGCTTACCTCTGGTGCCTCTAGCTGTGTTGGAGGCATCTCTGGCCCTAGATCGAAATCTGGTGGACCAAAAGGACTGAGTAGACAGTCCCGGGTAGGTACGTCTAGCAGGCGGAGCCCCCGAGGGAAGAAACGTGGATTTGCCTGCAGTAACTTTAGATATCCACGTGTCCAATTCGCCTCCGAAGAGCCATTCTCCTGTAAAGGGAAGAGATTCCACATTGTGCTTGGAGTCTGCTTCTGCAATTCACTGACGCAATCATATGGCTGTGTGTGCTGACACAGCTATAGCAGTGGTCCTAGCATTAATATTGCCAATCTCTTCTAGAGAGTCACAAAGCACTCGTGCCATGTCCTGAATGTGTTTTAGGAGAGTTACCGTAGTAACCAGGGTCATATCACCTGAGAGACCGTCCTGTATTTGAGTAGCCCAGGAATGAATGGCATGTGTAATCCAGCAACCTGCAATGACCGGTCTTTGAGATATACCTGCAGCAATGTAGATAAATTTCAGTGTGGTCTCAATATTCCTATCCCCCGGGTCCTTAACCGTAAAGGAACAGGAGCAGGGTGTACCGCCTTTTTGAAGAGGCGAAAGACTGAGACGTCTACAGCTGGAGATTCTTCCCAGAATGTTCTGCCTTAAAGGGCAAAACCGTTTTGACACCTGATATTTCTTATTTGGATGTCTCCAGGCTAATTTAAATAAATCATCCAATTCTTTAGAATCAGGAAATGTGACAGTCAGTTTGGCCTGTGGGAGGAAAAACGGCTGCTGGTTTGCAGTGTCCTCCAGAGGGAGCTGTAGCACGTCCCTTATATCTAAAATGGGGAGTTCAATACCCTGTGTAGGATAGGAATCCCCACTTATGGGATCCACATCGTCCCCATCATCAGTATCTGATAATAGTGCAGGTAAAGCACGTTTTAGTGGACCTGCAGCAGATAGGGGATGATGGGGAACATCAGCTCTGACAGCCAGCTCTGCTACTGCTAGTTGCAGTTCTTGTGTTTTGTGGGCATTTGCAATGAGCTGAAATGACATATCAGACATCCTAGTTTTGATTACACCCAACCAGGAAGGCTCGTGACCCTCCCCCACAGTCTCCTCAACATTTTGTGAGGACTGACTACACTGCACACATGAATTGGAACCAGATGAGAGTGGGGAGAATCTGGTGTTACATACACTGCATAACTTGTGTTTCACCATAATGAAAGTAACACACAATAACACACATACAACACAGACAGTTATAATGCAAGCCTGCCCCACTGTATGTGAGAGGAGACACAGAGGAAGAGAAGGCACAGCACGCCCAAAGCTAGAGAGCCCCAGTGAGGCTGCTAGCAATTATATCAGTGAAACACCGATTGTTTTAAAATAATTTTTTATCAGTAATGTGCACAAATAGCGGCTCTCCCCAAAGTGACACCCTGTACCAGTGATCCAGCGTGTCCTGCGTCTGGTGGAGCTGTATGAGGCTGCTGCTTATGCATAGGAAGGCACCAAAATGCCGCTGAGCCCGCTCTGATGTAGCTCCGCCCCCCCCTTAATGGCGCCGGAGCTACTGAAGTTTTACATACTGGCAATGTCTCCAAAATGCTTAAAACGTCTCATAAATGATAAGTTAGGTCCACCGCTAGCCAGGCTACAGCGGGGGCTATAGCGGGTTACCCCCAGGAGGGACCCGTATGCTTCCCCTGCGTGTTAGCCGCACAATGAACCGAGCGACCCCCCTAGTGGGGTCCCCGGTCTGTACTCACCACTGTCGTCACCTTCAGGCATCTGTTAAGGGTGTGCGGCATGCTGCTGTTGCAACAGCCAAAGCGCAGTGCCCTGCTGAACACACAACCCCTCAGGACGGTGTCCCTGCAGCGGGGAAGCGGCTCTGCACCTCGCGAGGCCAGTGACCGCCCCCCCCCCCCCCCCGCTAACTCCCACGGCGCAGCTATGCTGTTGCCTAAACAGCATACCGAAATAAAAGTTTAAAAGAAATTGATGAAAAACTCAGGAGCTAGCAGAGTATGCATCCTACACACACACAGGGAATTGTCAGTCACCGCTCCCACCCACCCCCAGTATGGCAGAGAGAGACACAGAGGTTAGAGCCAACCCACACACAGCGCTTACTGAAGTAGAGCAAATAAAACTAACATCGCCATCTGTGTACCTTAATAAACTACACAGATTTTACACAGCCTCCTCCTCCTGAAGATGGCGTGTCTTCCCGCACAAATTCTTTAAATTCTTTATACTGGCTTGAGGATTCCGTCGCTAGCCGGGGGATTCAGTCTCCGGTTAGCGTCTGTGCACCACGGATTCTGACGCTAGCCTAGGGATTCAGTCTCCGGTTAGCGTCTGTGACCAGTGTAGGGTATTAAGATGCTGGCTCAGGACGCCCCTCATAGCGCCAACACTGTGTGCCGCTGAGCCTTCCCGGAGTGCAGCTGCTCAGTGCTGCGCTCCTACCCTTGTGCCGAAATATCTCGCCATCTTCTGATCTTCTGGCTCTGTAAGGGGGTGGCGGCATGCTGCCGGGGTGAGTGATCCTGTTGCGGGGTATGTTCTATCCCCTCAGGAGCTCAGTGTCCTGTCAGCGGAGATAGTGGCTCAGACCCCGCAGGGCGGACACTACTCCCCCCCCCTTAGTCCCTCGAAGCAGGGAGGCTGTTGCCATTAGCCTCCCTGTAAAATAATAAACTCTAAAAAATAACTTTACTAGAGAAACTCTGGAGAGCTCCTCTAGCTGTGACCGGTTGGAGGGGTATAGAGGGAGGAGCCAGCCCACACTCACAAACTCTTAAAGTGCCAATGGCTCCTAGTGGACCCGTCTATACCCCATGGTACTAATGTGGACCCCAGCATCCTCTAGGACGGAAGAGAAATACCGTTATCAACGGTAAGTTCTTACCATAACATAAATTTCTCCGGCAGGGTCCACAGGTTATCCACAGGATAACAATGTGATTTCCCAAAGCAATTTAGTGGTGGGGACGCTCCTGATTGGACAGGAGAATCCTTTGCCTGAATTCAGCGTCATGAGAGGCAAAGGTATCCAAGGCATAATATCTAATGAATGTGCCTTACATATCTGTTCTGCTGAAGCACCACGTTGTGCTGCCCATGATGGACCTACCTTACGAGTAGAGTGAGCAGAGGCATTACCCGGAACTGGGAGATCAGCCTGAGAATATGCTTCTGAAATCGTCATCCGAAGCCATCTTGCCAGCGTCTGATTATCAGCAGGCCATCCTCTCTTGTGAGAGAATTTGTCTTTCTGATGGCACTGGTACGATCCACGTAGATACTTAATGCACGGACCACGTCCGGCGATGCATCTCCCACAGAAAGGCTCGGTACCTGGAAAGCCAGGACAATTTCTTCATTATGGTGGAATTTAGACACCACCTTCGGAAGATACCCAGATCTAGTTCTGAGAACTGCTTTATCTGGATAAAAAATCAGAAATGGGGAATGACATGATAATGTCCCTAAATCTGATACTCTTCTAGCTGACGCCATAGCCAGTAGAAAGAGAACTTTAGCTGTCAACCATTTAAGATCCACATTATTAAGTGGTTCAAACGGGGCAACTTGAAGGGTTTTCAGGACTAGACTTAAGTCCCAAGGCACTGTAGGAGGAACAAAAGGAGGTTGAATGCACAGCATTCCCTGGAAAAAAGTATGCACATCCTGTAAATTGGCAATTTTCTCTTGGAACCATACAGTCAATGCTGATACTTGCACTCTCAAGGAAGCCACCTTCAAACCTTTATCCATTCCTGCCTGAAGGAATGCTAAGACCCTGGAAACTCTGAAAGATTTAGGGTCCATTTTCCGTTCACTGCACCAATGAATATAGGTTTGCCATATTCGGTGATAAATGCGAGTTGAGGAAGGTTTCCTTGCTCTGAGCATAGTTTGAATGCCCTGCTGTGAGAATCCTCTTGACTTCAGGATAGAGGTTTCAAGAGCCACACCGTCAAAGACAGTCGAGCCAGATCTATAGGAAGTGTATGGGTGTAGGAAGTTGGCGCTGGAATAGGGACAAACGGTGAAGCTGATGATTCAGCTAGGAGGTTATTGTTTTTAAGTGAAGGAAATTAATGAATACTTATCTTGATGATTTTCCGGTAAGTCCCTGGTCCCTATTAGGGAGATGCTTTCCTCCAGGAAAAATGGGATCATGCAACGGAGTGGCATAGAAAACACAAAAAAATAACGTTTTGAGTTTAAAATCCTCAAAAGGATCTTATATATGAAATATGCATTTTTGATAGTATGTATATGGAATGATTTCTTCAAAAGAAATGATCATACCTCACTTACGTTAAGTGAGTGAGGTTTAAAACGTATAAAGGTTTCTTTTATAAAATGATACTGTAAGATCTTCAGCGTACCTAACTTACAAAAAAGAGCATGAATATGGAGGAGGATTTTGCCCGCTTGGACTGTCCTCTGCTTGACTGGGGAAAGGTACGACCTTCATAATTTATTTTTTTATAAGTTCCCTTGGTACCGGGCCATTTGGACTGGATTATAGTTGGTCGTTCCTCTGTCTGGCGGCTCTCTTTCCTCGCGGTCAATACTCCATTTGTGTGTAAACCTTTTTATTTGTTTTTATCCAATAAATCCCCTTGTTCTATATGGGTGTTTTAATAAGAATGCTGATTGGATAAAGATACCTTGATGTGCAGACGGAAGACGCTTTAATCAGTGAGTACCAGTACGCAGCTCAGCTTAAAAGATACCTAGATGAGTCCATATTCATGCTCTTTATTGTAAGTTAGGTACGCTGAAGATCTTACAGTATCATTTTATAAAAGAAACCTTTATACGTTTTAAACCTCACTCACTTAACGTAAGTGAGGTATGATCATTTCTTTTGAAGAAATCATTCTATATACCTACTATCAAAAATGCATATTTCATATATAAGATCCTTTTGAGGATTTTCAACTCAAAACGTTATTTTTTGTGTTTTCTATACCACTCCGTTGCATGATCCAATTTTTCCTGGAGGAAAACATCTCCCTAATAGGGACCAGGGACTTACCGGAAAATCATCAAGATAAGTATTCATTCATTTCCTTCACTTAAAAACAATAACCTCCTAGCTGAATCGTCAGCTTCACCCTTTGTCCCTATTCCAGCGCCAACTTCCTACACCCATACACTTCCTATAGTTTTTGTTTAGATTTGGATTACTCTTGGGAATAATCCAGTGGTGTTAGGGAGAGGCAGCAGGAAGTTTAATTCACAAGGAGCGCCTCTGCTATTCTACCAAACCTTTTTTTCAAAATAGTCGAGCCAGATGTCTGTGATAACAAGGACCCTGCATCAGTAGATCTGGACGTTAAGGGAGCAGAAGTGGAGCATCCAACGACATCCTCTGCAGATCTGTGTACCAATGTCTTCTGGGTCAAGCCGGAGCTATTAGTATCACGGCACCTTTTCCTTGCTTTATCTTTTTTACCACCCTGGGTAATAGGGTGCTTGGAGGAAACACATCAGCCAGATGAAAGTCCCATCTCACCGACAGGGCATCCACAAAGATCGCTCTGGGATCCTTTGTTCTTGACCCGTATGTGAGCACTTTGTTCTTCAGATGGGACGCCATGAGATCTGTTTCTGGCAACCCCCACTTGTCTACTAGAGTCTGGAAGACCTCTGGGTGTAGAGCCAATTTGCTTGCCTGAATGGCTTGTCGACTGAGAAAGTCCTATTCCCAGTTTAGGACTCACAAAATGAACACTGCGGACAAGGCTGGATGATGAAGTTTTGCCCACTTTAGTATGTGACTTACCTCTTTCATCGCTTTTTCGGCTGCGAGTTCCTCCTTAATGGTTGAGGTACGCAACTGCCGTCATATTGTCCGAGCGGATCTGGACTGGTTTTCCCCGAAGAATGTTCTTTGCCTGAATCAGTGCCATGTATATGGCCCGAAGTTCCAATATATTTATTGGCAGGCAACTTTCTTCCTTGGTCCATTGCCCCTGAAAACACAACCTTCCTGACACTGCTCCCCAGCCCTGGAGACTGGCGTCTGTCATCAGAATTTCCCAATCTGATATCCAAGGGTCTCCCCTTGTCCAGATGGGATGTCTGTAGCCACCACGCTAATGACCTTCTTACTTCTATCGTAAGAAACAGTCTATGTTTTTATCATCTGATGCAACCCATTCCATTTGGCAAGAATCAGATGCTGTAGAGGCCTCGAGTGGAATTGTGCATACTCCACCATGTCGAATGTTGACACCATCAAACCCATCACGCGCATTGCTGCGTGAATGGATACCTTTTGACTGTGTAACAAGTCCTGAATCCTTGACTGGACCTTGAATATCTTGTTCAGAGGTAAAATTACTCTCTGAAGACTTGAATCCAGTACAGCCCCCAAGTGAGTCATCCCTTGTGACGGAAGCAGAGACGATTTTGCCCAATTTATGAGCCATCCGTGGTTCTCCAGACACGTTATTGTCTTTCTCTTACGTCCTAGAGGATGCTGGGGTCCATATTAGTACCATGGGGTATAGACGGGTCCACCAGGAGCCATTGGCACTTTAAAAGTTTAATAGTGTGGGCTGGCTCCTCCATCTATGCCCCTCCTACCAGACTCAGTTTAGAAAATGTGCCCGGAGGAGCCGGTCACAACTAGGGAAGCTCTACAGAGTTCTCTTAGAAAAAAGTTTTTTCTTTCTTTTCAGAGTTTGTTATTTTACAGGGAGGCTGCTGGCGACAGCCTCCCTGCAGTGAGAGACTGAGGGGGGGGGGGGGAGCAGTGTCCGCCCTGCGGGGTCTTGAACCACTCCTCCCGCTGACTGGACATTGAGCTCCAGAGGGGTCCGATCGCGCCCCGCCACAGGGGAACGCTCGCCCCGGCAGCCAGCTGCCACCCCCTCAGGGAGCTGAAGCGTGGCGAGTGAGTCACTGTCCCCCCTTGCAAGCGGGGGGACAGTGTGAAGAGGGCGGCTAGAGGGTAGGAGCGCGATCTTAACCGTGCTCCTGGAAGGCTCATCGGTACTGCGGTGCGACGCTGGGAGGGGCGCCCTGGGCCAGCTCCGGACCCTACACTGTCCACTACAAGCCTGTCGGGGACTGCGGATCCAGGCCAGCACAAATCCTCCGGCCAGTATAATCGTTCAAAGAGCGGGAAGACAGCGCCATTGAGGAGGCGGAGCTTCTACTCAGAGCGGACCCAGCAGCGTTCAGCGCCATTTTTCCTGCCTGCACTCACTACCAAGTGGATCCAGGTCTCTCCAGAGCAATCTCCAGCTATCTGTATGGTACCAGGGGGTTGAAGAAGGGGGGGAGGCTGTATAAAGGCTGTGTCACCTATTAAGGGACACAGTCAGCGCTGGTTAGGGACTCCCTATACCTCTAATAGTGCTGTGTGTGGGTTGGCTCCAATCTCTGTGTCTCTCTGCCATTCTTGGGGGGACACAGCTAAGGAATAGGTGGAGGCCTTCTTTACAGATAATAAGAAGCCCCCCCTTACCTTCCCGGCATCCAAAGAATTAAATGCTATCTTTGAAAATGCATAGGAAACTCCGGAAAAGAAATTCCAGATTCCCAAGAGAGTCTTGGTGGCTTTTCCCTTCCCAGAGGAAGATAGGAAGAGATGGGAGTCCCCACCGATAGTCGACGCCTCTGTCTCCAGGCTGTCCAAACAGGTGGTATTACCGGTCCCGGGATCTACCGCGTTAAAGGACCCGGCAGATCGCAAGGTGGATGCTACGCTGAAATCCATTTACACGGCTTCAGGGGCTATATTGCGGCCGACTATAGCCTGTGCTTGGATTGCTAAAGCTATTGCCAGGTGGTCAATCACTCTGCAGGAGGAATCGACTACGCTGTACAAAGGTGACGTTGATTTATTTTTACGTAATATTCAGGATTCTGCAGGGTTCCTGGTGGATTCCATGAAGGACCTGGGTTCCATGGCTGCGGGGATCTCCTCCATGTCCGTCTCGGCTCGCAGGGGTCTCTGGCTATGCAACTGGTCTGCGGACGCGGAATCCAGGAGGTGTGTGGAGGGACTACCATACAAAGGTCAGGCTCTTTTTGGGGAGGCGCTGTAAGCGTGGATTGCCACGGCTACCGCGGGTAAGTCTCCTTTTCTCCCCTCAGCTGCACCGGCTACGAAGAAGCCTTTTTCATCTACCACGTCACAGTCCTTTAGGCCCGTGAGGCCTAGAAAGAATAAACCTTCGAACACCTTCTTCAGAGGTGGTCGTGCCAACGAAAAGAAGCCTGCTCCCGCAGGTTCCCAGACCCAAAAGCCCGCTTCTGATAGCCCTAAGTCCTCCGCATGACGGTGGACAGCTAGGCCTGGAGGAGGGTTAGGTGGGGGCAAGACTCCGGCAGTTCAGCCACGTCTGGGTGTCGTCGGGTCAGGACCCCTGGGTCCTGGATATAGTGTCCAGAGGGTACAGACTGGAGTTTCAAGATCCCCCGCCTCACTGTTTCTTCAAGTCAGGCTTGCCAGCCCTGCTGGCAGACAGGACAATTCTTCTGGAGGCCATCAGAAAATTGGTGGCGTCAGAGGTCATTGTTCCGGTCCCACTTCAGCAGTGAAACAAGGGTTATTATTCGAACCTTTTTGTGGTACCAAAACCGGATGGTTCGGTACGGCCTATTCTAAACTTAAAGTCTTTGAACCCTTATCTCAGGGAGCTCAAATTCAAGATGGAATCTCTGAGAGCTGTCATCTCAGGACTGACGGAGGGGGAGTTCCTGGTGTCTCTGGACATTCCCATTTGGGCGCCGCATCAAGCATATCTCAGGTTTGCGCTGATGGATGATCACTATCAGTTCCAGGCGCTGCCGTTTTGCCTCTCCACAGCACCAAGGATCTTCACCAAGGTGATGGCGGAGATGATGGTTCTCCTCCGCAAACAGGGGGTGAACATAATCCCATATCTGGATGATTTCCTGATCAAGGCGTCGTCCAGGGAGTGGTTGTGGCGGTCCATCACGCTCACGACACAGCTGCTCAGAAAGCACGGTTGGATCCTGAACCTTCCAAAGTCTCATCTGGAGCCGACAAGGCGGCTGTCTTTCCTGGGAATTATCCTCGACACGGAAGAGCCTCTCCGGTGGAGAAAACGTTGGTGATTCAAACAATGGTCCGGGATGTCCTAAAGCCTACCCGGGTATCGGTTCATCAATGCATACGCCTTCTGGGGAAGATGGTTGCCGCCTACGAGGCTCTGCAGTACGGCAGGTTTCATGCTCGACCTTTTCAGCTGGACCTCTTGGACCAGTGGTCGGGCTCTCACCTACACATGCACAAGAGGATACACCTGTCTCCGAAAGCCAGGATTTCACTCCTCTGGTGGCTGCAACTTCCGCACCTTCTGGAAGGGCGAAGGTTCGGAATTCAAGACTGGATCCTTTTAACCACAGATGAAAGTCTAAGAAGTTGGGGAGCAGTCGCTCTGGGGGAAACTTTTCAGGTACGATGGTCAGATCAAGAATCACTCCTCCCAATAAACATCCTGGAACTCAGGGCCATGTACAATGCCCTTCTGCAAGCAGCACACCTTCTACAGGATCGGGCTGTTCAGGTGCAGTCGGACAACGTGACCACAGTGGCCTACATAAACCAACAAGGCGGAACGAAGAGCAGGGCTGCCATGTCAGAGGTGTCAAAAATCCTCATCTAGGCAGAAAGGCACGCGGTGGCGATGTCAGCAATCTTCATTCTGGGCGTAGACAACTGGGAAGCAGACACGATCTCCATCCAGGGGAGTGGAGCCTCCATCCGGAGGTGTTCGAGGAGTTAACCGGTTGGTGGGGGGTTCCTCACATAGACATGATGGCCTCCCGCCTCAACAAGAAGCTACGAAGGTACTGTTCCAGGTCAAGAGACCCACAGGCAGTGGCGGTGGACGCACTGGTAACACCGTGGGTGTTCAAGTCAGTGTATGTGTTCCCTCCACTTCCTCTGATACCAAAGGTTCTTCAGCTCGTGAGAAGAACAAAGGTTCTGGCAATCCTCATTGCTCTGGACTGGTCAAGGAGGGCTTGGTACGCGGATCTGCTGGAAGATCCACAGCATTTACCTCTTCGGGAGGATCTGCTCCTGCAGGGGCCGTTCGCTTATCAAGACTTACCGCGGCTACGTTTGATGGCATGGCGGTTGAACGCCAGATCTTAGCTCGGAAAGGTATACCGAGTGAGGTCATTCCTACCCTGATACAGGCCAGGAAGGGGGTAATGTCTAAACATTACTATCGCATTTGGAAGAAATATTTTTCTTGGTGTGGGGCCAAGAAGTTTCCGGCGGTGGAGTTTCAACTTGGACGTTTTCTCCTTTTTCTGCAAGCAGGGGTGGATATGGGACTGAGATTGGGCTCCATCAAGGTCCAGATCTCTGCTTTGTCCATCTTCTTCTACGGCACCATGGGATCTTGATGTGGTGTTGCAGTTCCTGCAATCTGCTTGGTTTGAGCCTCTACAGGAGGCCGATCTCAAGTTTCTCACGTGGAAGGCGGTCATCTTGTTGGCTTTGGCTTCTGCACGACGCATCGGAATTGGGGGCTTTATCTTGTAAAAGCCCCTATCTGATCTTCCATGAGGACAGGGCGGAATTTAGGACTCGTCCACAGTTCCTACCTAAGGTTGTGTCGGCTTTCCATATTAACCAACCTATTGTGGTGCCAGTGGCTACTGACTCCTCAATTACTTCAAAGGACTTGGATGTGGTGAGGACTTTGAAGATTTACGTGAAGAGGACGGCTCGTCATAGGAAAAGTGACTCTGTTTGTCCTCCATGATCCCAAGAAAATTGGATGTCCTGCTTCTAAGCAGTAGATTTCGCACTGGACCAGGTTCACTATCAAGCATGCCTATGCCACGGCAGGATTGCTGTGTCCGAAATCTGTGAAGGCCCACTCTACTCGTAAAGTGGGCTCTTCCTGCGCGGCTGCCCGGGGTCTCTCGGCGGTACAACTCTGCCAAGCAGCTACTTGGTCTGGGTTGAGCACGTTTGCCAAGTTTTACAAGTTCGATACTCTGGCCTCTGATGACCTCAAGTTTGGTCAAGCAGTGTTACAGGAGCCTCTGCGCTCTCCCTCCCATACTGGGAGCTTTGGTACATCCCCATGGTACTAATATGGACCCCAGAATCCTCTAGGACGTAAGAGAATATAGGATTTTGGTTACCTACCGGTAAATCCTTTTCTCGTAGTCCGTAGAGGATGCTGGGCGCCCGCCCAGCGCTGCGTTTTCCTGCATTGGTTTTATAGTTCAGTTCTACCTGGTTCCTAGGTAAGTACTGCGTTATTTACGGTTTTCAGCTGTTGCCGAGTTTTTCCGGCATGTTGGCCGGATTTGCATGTTGTGTGAGCTGGTATGAATCTCGACACTATCTGTGTAATTCCTTCTCTCGAAGTTTGTCGTCTCCTCGGGCACAGTTTCTAGACTGAGTCTGGTAGGAGGGGCATAGAGGGAGGAGCCAGCCCACACTATTAAACTCTTAAAGTGCCAATGGCTCCTGGTGGACCCGTCTATACCCCATGGTACTAATATGGACCCCAGCATCCTCTACGGACTATGAGAAAATCCTATTGTTGCAGATGACATAAGAGCAATTCCTGCGTCTGTGCCAGGGTTAAAAGATCGTCGAGGTATGGAAATATTCTTATCCCCTGCTGGCGGAGATAAGCTGCCATTACCACCATAATCTTGGTAAATACTCTGGGAGCTGTGGCTAATCCAAAAGGCAGGGCCTGGAACTGAAAATGCTGTTGGAGGATAGCGAACCTGAGATAGCACTGATGGGACAGTGCTGTAGGAACATGTAGGTAAGCATCCTGTATATCCAGGAATACCATATAATCCCCTGGCTCCAAAATGATGGAACGTAACGTCTCCATGTGAAACCGAGGTACCCAAATGTATTTGTTAAGTACTTTGAGATTGAGAATGGGCCGAAGTGACCCATTTGGCTTCTGAACTAAAAACAGGTTGGAGTAAAAACCCTGTCCTCGTTGTGCAAGAGGAACTGGAATGACTACTCCTGACTGAAGCAATTTCTGAACTGCTTCTAACAAAGCCCTGGCCTTAGTCTCTACCCGAGACGGGCTAGTACAAAAAAACCTTCGAGGGTGCTTCTTGAAGGCAAAAGCATAACCTAGAGATACTGCTTCCTGCACCCAGGCATCTGTTGTAGACTGCTGCCAGATTTGTGCAAACTGAAGAGGTCGGCCCCCCCACCCTAGGGTCCCCCATGTGGAGGCCCCCACCATCAGGCTGAGGGCTTATTATGTTTTCCTCTAGTAGCCCAATGCTTTTTAGTCTTACCAGACTTGTTGTACTGGAGCTGCTTGCCATCACTTTTTCCTTTAACTTTTCCTTGAGACCGAAAGCCGTAACTTTAGGTTTGAAATTGTATGTGGAGAGTAACTTGACCTTCTTGGAGTCTGCCTCTGACTCCAGAACATCTGTCAATTCTTTACCAAAAAGAAGATCTCCAGAAAAGGGCAAAGATTCCAAAACCGTCTTAGATTCAGCTTTCCACGTACGTAGCCAAACTGCTCTGCGAGCAGCTATTGTTGAAGCTGATGCCCTGGAGGCAATAGAACCCATATCCAATGCTGCTTCATCCAAGAAAATTGCAGCCTGTTTTATATGAGCTATATGGGATTTTTGCTCTCTAGAAGCTATAGAAAAATCCCCCTCCAATGCATCAGCCCAGGCAGCCACTGCCTTTGCCATCCAAGCTGAAGCCATGGCTGGCCTTAAGACTGCCCCAGACAGGGAAAAAATTGTTTTTAGAAAACCATCCACTCTCCTATCCGTGACATCATTTAATGATGTTGAAGGCAAAGGTAATGTAGATTTTCGCACTAATCGAATTACATGCGTATCTACTTTAGGAGCCACCTCCCTTTTTAAACAATCCCCAGCTGGAAGAGGATAATTGGAAATCCATTTCTTAGGAATTCTAAACTTCTTATTGAGCGTAGCCAGAGGCGGGCTGACCCGGGGGGAAGGGTGCCATGTGCCCCTGGGCCACGCTACTGCCAAGGGTCACAGGCCAGCCACCACCTTCCACTACACCAGCGGTGGCCAACCCGTGGCTCTTGAGCCGCATGCTGCTCTTTCTATCTCCGCATGCGTCTTGTAAGCTCCCGCGGCGCCTCCCGCTGCCCTAGTCTGCAGTGCCCGGCCCCGGCCCATGAGCCAATCAGAGCTCACGGACCAGCAGCCAATCAGGAGTCTTAGCTGCCGGTCCGTGAACTCTGATTGGCTCACGGACCGGCGCCTAATTAGAGAGAATCAACGCCACCGGAGAGTGGAGACTGAAGGGCAGGAGAGGAGCACGCTGCGCTCTCTTCCCCTTACATGCAGCAGACTGAGCAGAGCAGCAGCGCGGCGGTGAGCAGCACTTGCGGGGGGGGGGGGGGGGCGCAGTGTGGGGACATGTGTATCTTACACTTTGGGGTATATCTGGCACTGGGGCGATGTGTATCTGGCACTGCGGGCATATCTGGCACTGCGGGGGACGTGTTTCTGGCACTGGGGGGGGCGTGTATCTGGCACTGGGGGCATATCTGGCACTGGGGGGACATGTATCTGGCACTGGAGGCATATCTGGCACTGGGGGATACGTGTTTCTGGCACTGGGGGCATATCTGGCACTGGGGGGGGACACGTGTATCTGGCATTTGGGGCATATCTGGCACTGGGGAGACGTGTAGCTGGTAGTGGAGGCATATCTGGCACTGGGAGATGTGTAGCTGACAGTGGGGGCATATTTGGCACTGGAGGGACATGTGTATCTGGCAGTGGGGGCATATTTGGCACTGGGGCATATCTGGCACTGGGGAAATGTGTAGCTAGCAGTGGGGGCATATCTGGCACTGGGGGAACATGTGTATCTTACACTGGGGGCATATCTGGCACTATGGGGACATATATGTATCTGGTACTGTGGGGGCATACATATCTGACACTGTGGAGAAATATATGTATCTGGCACTGTGGGGACATATATGTATCTGGCACTGTGGGGGCACCCATTTTTTGGTGTTTTTATATGTATGTGACACTGTACAGGGGCTTTATTTGTATGTGGCGCTGTACAACATGACTAAAAATAAGATTTTACTCACCGGTAAATCTATTTCTCGTAGTCCGTAGTGGATGCTGGGAACTCCGTAAGGACCATGGGGAATAGCGGCTCCGCAGGAGACTGGGCACAACTAAAGAAAGCTTTAGGACTACCTGGTGTGCACTGGCTCCTCCCTCTATGACCCTCCTCCAGACCTCAGTTAGGATACTGTGCCCGGAAGAGCTGACACAATAAGGAAAGGATTTGGAATCCCGGGTAAGACTCATACCAGCCACACCAATCACACCGTATAACTCGTGATACTATACCCAGTTAACAGTATGAAATATAACTGAGCCTCTCAACAGATGGCTCAACAATAACCCTTTAGTTAACCAATAACTATATACAAGTATTGCAGACAATCCGCACTTGGGACGGGCGCCCAGCATCCACTACGGACTACGAGAAATAGATTTACCGGTGAGTAAAATCTTATTTTCTCTAACGTCCTAAGTGGATGCTGGGGACTCCGTAAGGACCATGGGGATTATACCAAAGCTCCCAAACGGGCGGGAGAGTGCGGATGACTCTGCAGCACCGAATGAGCGAACTCTAGATCCTCCTCAGCCAGGGTATCAAACTTGTAGAATTTAGCAAATGTGTTTGACCCCGACCAAGTAGCTGCTCGGCAAAGTTGTAAAGCCGAGACCCCTCGGGCAGCCGCCCAAGAAGAGCCCACCTTCCTCGTGGAATGGGCTTTTACAGATTTAGGATGCGGAAGTCCAGCCGCAGAATGTGCAAGTTGATTCGTGCTACAGATCCAGCGAGCAATAGTCTGCTTTGAAGCAGGCGCACCCAACTTGTTGGGTGCATGTAGGATAAATAGCGAGTCAGTCTTTCTGACTCCAGCTGTCCTGGAAACATAGATTTTTCGGGCCCGGACTACGTCCAGCAACTTGGAATCCTCCAAGTCACGAGTAGCCGCAGGCACCACAATAGGCTGGTTCAAATGAAAAGCTGAAACCACCTTTGGGAGAAATTGGGGACGAGTCCTCAATTCCGCCCTATCCATATGGAAAATCAGATAAGGGCTTTTACATGATAAAGCCGCCAATTCTGACACACGCCTGGCCGAAGCCAAGGCCAACAGCATGACCACTTTCCACGTGATATATTTTAAATCCACGGTTTTAAGTGGTTCAAACCAATGTGACTTTAGGAAATTCAACACCACGTTGAGATCCCAAGGTGCCACTGGGGGCACAAAAGGGGGCTGAATATGCAGCACTCCCTTAACAAATGTCTGAACTTCAGGTAGTGAAGCCAGTTCTTTCTGGAAGAAAATCGATAGAGCCGAAATCTGGACCTTAATGGAACCCAATTTTAGGCCCATAGTCACCCCTGACTGTAGGAAGTGCAGAAAACGGCCCAGCTGAAATTCCTCCGTTGGGGCCTTCCTGGCCTCACACCAAGCAACATATTTTCGCCATATGCGGTGATAATGGTTTGCGGTCACTTCTTTCCCAGCTTTAATCAGCGTAGGGATGACTTCCTCCGGAATGCCCTTTTCCTTCAGGATCCGGCGTTCAACCGCCATGCCGTCAAACGCAGCCGCGGTAAGTCTTGGAACAGACAGGGCCCCTGCTGCAGCAGGTCCTGTCTGAGCGGCAGAGGCCATGGGTCCTCTGAGATCATTTCTTGAAGTTCTGGGTACCAAGCTCTTCTTGGCCAATCCGGAACAATGAGTATAGTTCTTACTCCTCTTCGTCGTCTTATCCTCAGTATCTTGGGTATGAGAGGAAGAGGAGGGAACACATAAACTGACTGGTACACCCACGGTGTCACTAGAGCGTCCACAGCTATTGCCTGAGGGTCACTCGACCTGGCGCAATATCTTTCTAGCTTTTTGTTGAGGCGGGCCGCCATCATGTCCACCTGTGGCCGTTCCCAGCGATTTACAATCAGCTGAAAGACTTCTTGATGAAGTCCCCACTCTCCCGGGTGGAGGTCGTGCCTGCTGAGGAAGTCTGCTTCCCAGTTGTCCACTCCCGGAATGAACACTGCTGACAGTGCTAACACGTGATTTTCCGCCCATCGGAGAATCCTTGTGGCTTCTGCCATCGCCGTCCTGCTTCTCGTGCCGCCCTGTCGGTTTACATGGGCGACCGCCGTGATGTTGACTGACTGGATCAGTACCGGCTGGTTTTGAAGCAGGGGTCTTGCCTGACTTAGGGCATTGTAGATGGCCCTTAGTTCCAGAATATTTATGTGTAGGGAAATCTCCTGGCTTGACCATAGCCCTTGGAAGTTTCTTCCCTGTGTGACTGCCCCCCAGCCTCGAAGGCTGGCATCCGTGGTCACCAGGACCCAGTCCTGTATGCCGAATCTGCGGCCCTCTAGAAGATGAGCACTCTGCAGCCACCACAGCAGAGACACCCTGGTCCTTGGAGACAGGGTTATCAGCCGATGCATCTGAAGATGGGATCCGGACCACTTGTCCAACAGATCCCACTGAAAAATTATTGCATGGAACCTGCCGAATGGAATTGCTTCGTAGGAAGCTACCATTTTCCCCAGGACTCGCGTGCAGTGATGCACCGAGACCTGTTTTGGTTTCAGGAGATCTCTGACTAGAGACCCCTTGGCTTTCTCCTCCGGGAGAAACACCCTTTTCTGGTCTGTGTCCAGAACCATCCCCAGAAACAGTGGACGTGTCGTAGGAACCAGCTGTGACTTTGGAATATTCAGAATCCAACCGTGCTGTTGTAGCACCTCCCGAGATAGTGCTACCCCGACCAACAACTGCTCCCTGGACCTCGCCTTTATAAGGAGATCGTCCAAGTATTGGATAATTAAAACTCCCTTTTTTCGAAGGAGTATCATCATTTCGGCCATTACCTTGGTAAATACCCTCGGTGCCGTGGACAGACCAAACAACAACGTCTGGAATTGGTAATGACAGTCCTGTACCACAAATCTGAGGTACTCCTGGTGAGGAAGGTAAATGGGGACATGTAGGTAAGCATCCTTGATGTCCAGTGATACCATGTAATCCCCTTCCTCCAAGCTTGAAATAACCGCCCTGAGCGATTCCATCTTGAACTTGAACCTTTTTATATAGGTGTTCAAGGATTTCAAATTTCAAATGGGTCTCACCGAACCGTCCGGTTTCGGTACCACAAACATTGTGGAATAGTAACCCCTTCCTTGTTGAAGGAGGGGTACCTTGACTATCACCTGCTGCGAATACAGCTTGTGAATTGCCTCCAGCACTGCCTCCCTGTCCGGGGGAGCTGTTGGCAAGGCAGATTTGAGGAAACGGCGAGGGGGAGACGTCTCGAATTCCAGCTTGTACCCCTGAGATACTACCTGTAGAATCCAGGGATCCACCCGTGAGCGAGCCCACTGGTCGCTGAAGTTCTTGAGACGGGCCCCCACCGTACCAGGCTCCGCCTGTGGAGCACCAGCGTCATGCGGTGGACTTAGAGGAAGCGGGGGAGGGCTTTTGTTCCTGGGAACTGGCTGTATGCTGCAGCTTTTTTCCTCTACCTCTGCCTCTGGGCAGAAAGGACGCGCCTTTAACCCGCTTGCCTTTCTGGGGCCGAAAGGACTGTACCTGATAATACGGTGCTTTCTTTGGCTGTGAGGGAACATGGGGTAAAAATGCTGACTTCCCAGCTGTCGCTGTGGAAACGAGGTCCGAGAGACCATCCCCAAACAACTCCTCACCCTTGTAAGGCAAAACTTCCATGTGCCTTTTAGAATCTGCATCCCCTGTCCACTGCCGAGTCCATAAACCCCTCCTGGCAGAAATGGACATTGCACTTATTTTAGATGCCAGCCGGCAAATATCCCTCTGTGCATCTCTCATGTATAAGACTGCGTCTTTAATATGCTCTATGGTTAGCAATATAGTGTCCCCGTCTAAGGTATCAATATTTTCTGACAGGGAATCTGACCACGCAGCTGCAGCACTGCACATCCATGCTGAAGCAATAGCTGGTCTCAGTATAATACCTGAGTTTGTATAAACAGACTTCAGGATAGCCTCCTGCTTCCTATCAGCAGGCTCCTTTAGGGCGGCCGTGTCCGGAGACGGTAGTGCCACCTTCTTTGACAGGCGTGTGAGCGCTTTATCTACCCTAGGGGATGTCTCCCAACGTGACCTATCCTCTGGCGGGAAAGGGTACGCCATTAGTAAGTTTTTAGAAATTACTAGTTTCTTATCGGGGGAAGCCCACGCTTCTTCACACACTTCATTTAATTCATCAGAAGGGGGAAAAACCACTGGTAGTTTTTTCTCCCCAAACATAATACCCTTTTTTGTGGTACCTGGGGTAATATCAGAAATGTGCAACACATTTTTCATTGCCGTAATCATGTAACGTGTGGCTCTATTGGAATGTACACTAGTCTCATCATCGTCGACACTGGAGTCAGTATCTGTGTCGACATCTGTGTCTGCCATCTGAGGTAGCGGGCGTTTTAGAGCCCCTGATGGCTTTTGAGACGTCTGGGCAGGCACGGGCTGAGAAGCCGGCTGTCCCACATCTGATATGTCGTCAAACCTTTTATGTAAGGAGTTAACACTGTCGCGTAATTCCTTCCACATATCCATCTACCCAGGTGTCGACCCCGCAGGGGGTGACATCACATTTATCGGCACCTGCTCCGCCTCCACATAAGCCTCCTCATCAAACATGTCGACACAGCCGTACCGACACACCGCACACACACAGGGAATGCTCCGAGGACAGGACCCCACAAAGCCCTTTGGGGAGACAGAGAGAGAGTATGCCAGCACACACCAGAGCGCTATATAAAACAGGGATACACACTACACAGTGATTTTACCCCTTATAGCTGCTTATATATCACAGATTGCGCCTAAATTTAGTGCCCCCCCCTCTCTTTTTTACCCTATGTAGTCTGGAACTGCAGGGGAGAGCCTGGGGAGCGATCCTTCCAGCGGAGCTGTGAGGGAAAATGGCGCCAGTGTGCTGAGGGAGATAGCCCCGCCCCTTTTCCGGCGGGCTTCTCCCGCTTTTTTTATACAGTTATGGCAGGGGATTTTACACATATTTAGTCTTAAAGGCTATATTATGTGTTAATTTGCCAAGTAAGGTACTTATATTGCAGCCCAGGGCGCCCCCCCCCCCCCAGCGCCCTGCACCCATCAGTGACCGGAGTATGTGGTGTGCCTGGGGAGCAATGGCGCACAGCTGCAGTGCTGTGCGCTACCTTAATGAAGACCGAAGTCTTCTGCCGCCGATTTCCAGGAACGTCTTCTTGCTTCTGGCTCTGCTAGGGGGACGGCGGCGCGGCTCCGGACCGGACGACCGAGGCTGGGCCTGTGTTCGATCCCTCTGGAGCTAATGGTGTCCAGTAGCCTAGAAGCCCAAGCTAGCTGCAAGCAGGTAGGTTCGCTTCTCTCCCCTAGGTCCCTCGTAGCAGTGAGTCTGTTGCCAGCAGATCTCACTGAAAATAAAAAACCTAAATATTACTTTCTTTCTAAGATCTCAGGAGAGCCCCTAGTGTGCATCCAGCTTGGCCGGGCACAAAATTCTAACTGAGGTCTGGAGGAGGGTCATAGAGGGAGGAGCCAGTGCACACCAGGTAGTCCTAAAGCTTTCTTTAGTTGTGCCCAGTCTCCTGCGGAGCCGCTATTCCCCATGGTCCTTACGGAGTTCCCAGCATCCACTTAGGACGTTAGAGAAAATGGGGTTATGACACAAGGTCATACTTCTACAAACGTCAAACCGAAAGGTGTGCGCATAAAAATGGAGTGTGGCTTTGTGACAACTATGCCACGGCCCCGTTTTTGCTTGCGCACCTTCGGCACGCGCATAATATGGCTCTTACCCTTGACTACATATCTTTTCTGACTCTTTGCCACTGACTGGTTGGCCACGCCTGCACTACACAGCTCTTCTGAAGTCGCGGCCGCACTGACAAATTTATAATAAAGTATCTTTGGGATAATTTACACCATGCCTAATTTTTTTTATTAATAAATATTTTTAAACAAAATAACCTCCATTTAAGATGGCGCCACTACTTATGGGCCAGCGCTCTGGACTTGCCCCCCAGGCTAAAAGTTGCCAGCCAGCCCCTGGGCGTAGGCCAAGCCTCTTCCATAAATTCTGTCAGCTGATCTGACCCTGGAAACACAGTTTTAACTGTTTTGGGATGTTTAAACACAGGTACCTTGATTTTAAACACAGGCTCTGCTGAATCCTCTAAGGATAGAATGGCTTTCACTGCTTTAATTAACTCAACTATATCCACTGAGATGATACCTTCCTCCTCCTCTTCGTATGCCGAAGTAGAATTAATTGAGCTTTCATCTTCCAATGAATCCTCATCTGAATTATGTGTAGCCTGTGAGGGTGAAGATTTACTTACCCCTGGCTTATCAGCTTGTTTCTTTTGAGAAGCTGCTGCTGGAAGTGATGCACCACAGGTGGGGAGCTGCATGTAAGGGTTAATAGTGTAACCTATCCCTGCTACAGGAGTTGGAGAAATTATCCATTCAGCTATACTGGATAAAGTCTGTGCAAACATAGCCCAAGGTGGATCCATCTGCAGCTTAATCTGGCTTGTATTTTTCATTAACCCCTGGTGAAAGCTAATAACAATTTGCACACAAACCATCCTGAACCAGATCCTGAGAGGATAACACAGCTTTGCAAGACAAACATGATATGAGTGTTGGTGTTGCTGTGAGTGCACCTTCCTCACCTTTGCCGCTCTTAGGCATGATAAATAATCAATACTTCCACAGTGTACTACGCAATTTGTGACTGTAATCACTTTACATTTTTAAAGTGATATACAATCCGACCCTACCCATGCACCAGCATTGAGGATCGGAATAAACAAATTGACAGAAAATAGGATTTTGGTACCTACCGGTAAATCCTTTTCTCGTAGTCCGTAGAGGATGTTGGGGTCCACATTAGTACCATTGGGTATAGACGGGTCCACCAGCAGCCATTGGCACTTTAGGAGTTTAAGAGTGCGGGCTGGCTCCTCCCTCTATGCCCCTCCTACCAGACTCAGTCTAGAAACTGTGCCCGTGGAGACGACAAACTTCGAAAGAAGGACTTAACACAGATAGTGTCGAGATTCATACCAGCTCACACAAACAAGCACGTCAAGTCAACTAGCTTGAACTAATCAGCAAACGGCTGAAACCTTACTTACCCAGTAACTATGCAGTACGCAACTAAACTAAGTGGTACTGAACCAAACAACATAAGCAGGAAAACGAAGCGCTAAGCGGCTGCCCAGCATCCTCTACGGACTACGAGAAAAGGATTTACCGGTAGGTACCAAAATCCTATTTTCTCTTACGTCCTAGAGGATGCTGGGGTCCACATTAGTACCACGGGGATGTACCAAAGCTCCCAGAACGGGAGGGAGAGCGCAGAGGCTCCTGCAGAACAGACTGACCGAACTTAAGGTCATCAGAGGCCAAAGTATCGAACTTGTAGAACCTTGCAAACGTGTTCGACCCAGACCAAGTTGCCGCTCGGCAAAGATGCATTGCCGAGACACCTGAACAAGTTAAGCCAACTAGTAGGGGTGGTGATAGATTCAATAAGTTGTGCAAGCGGGAGGCTTTTTGGATCTTCCAATTACAAACATTATCCCCACAAGGTTTAAACGACACAGTTGAGCTTAATAATGTGTGATTATTTGAATCCCTACTAATGAAGATCGCTAGGATCCTAGATTTTAGCAGATGACCAAGTAACAGGTTTTTAGTTGGGTTTTTATGATACCATCATTCTTACAAACTCCTTTTTCCTTTCTCCTTTTCTCTTCTTCCTTCTTTTTTTATTAATATTGGTTGTCCTAACTGAATGAATATAGATTTAGGGTAACTGAATTGATAGTTATATTACCCGATGTTTTACTAGTATTTCATTGATAGTTAGATTACTAGTCTATTTATGCTCATGTTCATACGAATGGGAATTTTTACATCTTCTATCCGTGTATGATCATGCAACATATTTCTATGTATATATTTTTCATATATTGACAATGGATTTTTAGCTATAAAAATATATTAATTTATTTAAATGAGCTTGAGCTTGTAACTTAGTACGTACTCCTATTATATTATATTTTATTTTACTTATTATATCTTCTTTTCTTCATAACCTAGTAGATGAGTATTATATCATCAATTTGTGGATTTGGAGGTGTCATGTTTGGATCTTGTAGGCGGGGTTGACATTTGTTAGACAGACGTTTTTTTGGATGAGTCTAAATATATCTCTCCTCTTTAGGTTAGTTCTTCCCTTTGTTTTCCCCGCAGACGGGTCATATAATGTGACGCAGTCCAAATTCTTATGCTGACATATATGTGTTTATTTATTTTTTATCACTATTTATATTTTATTTAATATATGTTTTCTATATATATATTCTTTATCTAATAAACTATAGATTACAAATGAAATATTAGTTATATACTGTTGTACAGATCAATGGGTATTTTTCATATATATATATAATTTTTATTTATTTACACACATATAGAAAACTAGTAATTTACATATGAATCATAATAATTATTACTGTTCAATTTGTACTTGTATATGTTATTTCACTACACTATTTATAAGTTTATATTGATTCTATGTGTTACACTATATTTATGTATGTTTATACACCTTTAGACACGCCACTCCTGAGTATTATATGTTTTTGAATGATTAAATAATAATGATATTAATTTTTTTATATATATCCACCTATTTATATATTTTTATATCTCTATATTTTTTCACATATATTCATCTTATATATTTATATTATTTTATATATATTGGCTTTTGATCTAAATATATTTAAGTATGACACTATGATTTATACATAGGTATTGAAAAGTATATTGGACTATTTCACTTTAATTTGGTTCCTATGGGTGAATAGTTGGAAATTCATCAGCTGTCTCTGTCTAGACAATTAACGGGGAGCTTTAAATACAGTCAGATGAGGACTCTCTTTTATTGCACTTCCTCTGATGAAACGACCAGTGCCTACGGTCGAGAAACGCGTTAGGTTGAACGGCTCTGGAGTGATCCACGGATATATACCATCTCTCTGCTATTTGGAGACGAACGGACATCACCGACAGCCCTAACCCGCCTCAAACCGCCACAGCTATTTCCACCTTTTACATCCCAGCCTAAAGGATTATCCAGCTGCACTGTCGGAGGAGCACCAAGGCAGCGCAGCACAGAACGGCTTGTGGATTGGAAACGGCGGAGGTCCGGTGAACATCCGGCCGGACGGCTATTGCATTCACTGGCACGGGTGAGATTGCTACGAGTAAGACGGGGTTTTATTCATTCATACATTATCCCGTCATTATAGCCACCCACATCTATGGCCTCATTAGGCTAGGGGCTATTTGAGCCATTCGGGACTATGTTTCAGTATTAGTAATTTTATTTATTCATATCAATCATCTTGTTACGGGACAGTAATACTACGGCATTGGCTGCCCACACTAACGGCTGCCTAAGGCTAGGTGCCTTTATCGAGACTTTTTAATAGTATTTGGTCAAAAGGACGGGATTGGTGTCTATTCATTTGCTCCAACATTTAGCATTTACATCAGCAGCCGTACGAGGTTAGGTGCTAATGAGCTATACGAGACTTTTTGGATACATGTATAATAGTTAATCACTATTAGTTTAAGATCGTTGTTGGAAGAATCCTGAGCTCTTATTGTCTATGCAATCATATGATATCCTATAGACAATTTATCTTCCATCTGTATATTCTATTGATTTTTTTGTTACATTCTGTTTGTGCACAATTTATTTAGTACTAATTAAGGCTGGCCAGCCAGTGTTCTTCAGGATTTTATATATTTGTATCCATTATTGGTCTTTTGGAATACTAACCATATATATGAGTAATTAATTAGATGGTTATATATTTCATGATTATGTTATTTTATTCATTTTTAATATTATTTTCAATATTTCATTGTGATCACTCCAAGGAACATATTTACAATTAAATTATTTGCTAATAATTACAATTAATTAATATATAATAAAAACAAAATTGATTAATCCGATTTTATATTTTTTTGTTTGGCTCTTCCCTTTGCGCACGTTTTGGTTCTTTTTTCTTGTTTCTTTTGAGAAGCTGCTGCTGGAAGTGATGCACCACAGGTGGGGAGCTGCATGTAAGGGTTAATAGTGTAACCTATCCCTGCTACAGGAGTTGGAGAAATTATCCATTCAGCTATACTGGATAAAGTCTGTGCAAACATAGCCCAAGGTGGATCCATCTGCAGCTTAATCTGGCTTGTATTTTTCATTAACCCCTGGTGAAAGCTAATAACAATTTGCACACAAACCATCCTGAACCAGATCCTGAGAGGATAACACAGCTTTGCAAGACAAACATGATATGAGTGTTGGTGTTGCTGTGAGTGCACCTTCCTCACCTTTGCCGCTCTTAGGCATGATAAATAATCAATACTTCCACAGTGTACTACGCAATTTGTGACTGTAATCACTTTACATTTTTAAAGTGATATACAATCCGACCCTACCCATGCACCAGCATTGAGGATCGGAATAAACAAATTGACAGAAAATAGGATTTTGGTACCTACCGGTAAATCCTTTTCTCGTAGTCCGTAGAGGATGTTGGGGTCCACATTAGTACCATTGGGTATAGACGGGTCCACCAGCAGCCATTGGCACTTTAGGAGTTTAAGAGTGCGGGCTGGCTCCTCCCTCTATGCCCCTCCTACCAGACTCAGTCTAGAAACTGTGCCCGTGGAGACGACAAACTTCGAAAGAAGGACTTAACACAGATAGTGTCGAGATTCATACCAGCTCACACAAACAAGCACGTCAAGTCAACTAGCTTGAACTAATCAGCAAACGGCTGAAACCTTACTTACCCAGTAACTATGCAGTACGCAACTAAACTAAGTGGTACTGAACCAAACAACATAAGCAGGAAAACGAAGCGCTAAGCGGCTGCCCAGCATCCTCTACGGACTACGAGAAAAGGATTTACCGGTAGGTACCAAAATCCTATTTTCTCTTACGTCCTAGAGGATGCTGGGGTCCACATTAGTACCACGGGGATGTACCAAAGCTCCCAGAACGGGAGGGAGAGCGCAGAGGCTCCTGCAGAACAGACTGACCGAACTTAAGGTCATCAGAGGCCAAAGTATCGAACTTGTAGAACCTTGCAAACGTGTTCGACCCAGACCAAGTTGCCGCTCGGCAAAGATGCATTGCCGAGACACCTCGGGCAGCCGCGCAGGAAGACCCCACCATACGAGTAGAGTGGGCCTTAAAAGATTTTGGACACGGCAGTCCTGCCGTAGTATAGGCATGCTGGATAGTGAACCTAATCCAGCGAGAAATAGACTGCTTAGAAGCAAGACACCCAATTTTCTTAGGATCATATAGGACAAAGAGTCCGATTTCCTGTGACGAGAAGTTCTCTTCACATAAATCTTCAGAGCCCTCACGACATCCAAGGAGAATGAAGTAATCGAGGTGTCAGTAGCCACCTTTGGAAGGAACTGCTGATGAGTCCGGAGCTCAGCTCTAGCCTCATGGAAGATCAAGGGCTTTTGCATGACAAAACTCCCAAGCTCAGAGACACGCCTAGCAGAAGCTAAGGCCAACAAAGTGACCACCTTCCATGTAAGAAATTTGAGCTCCACCTCCTGTAGAGACTCAAAACAATCCGATTGGAGAAACTGCAACACCACATTAAGGTCCCAAGGCGCTGTAGGCGGTACAAAGGGAGGTTGGATATGCAGAACTCCCTTCAAAAAGGTCTGAACCTCCGGGAGGGCAGCCAATTGTTTCTGAAAGAAAATGGACAGGGCTGAAATCTGGACCTTCACAGATCCCAATCTCAGCCCCATATCCACTCCTGCCTGCAGTTGAAATTCCACCGCAGGAAACTTCTTGGACTCACACAAGGAGACATATTTCTTCCAAATACGATGGTAATGTTTAGACGTTACCCCTTTCCTAGCCTGTATGAGGGTAGGAATCACTTCTTTCGGAATACTCTTCCGAGCAAGAATCAGGCGCTCAACTTTCATGCCGTCAAACGCAGCCGCGGTAAGTCTGGATAGGCGAACGGACCCTGCTGCAGCAGGTCCTCCCAAAAAGGAAGAGGCCTCGGATCTTCTTGCAGTAGATCCAGAAGGTCCGCGTACCAAGCCCGTCTTGGCCTGTATGGGGCAATGAGGATCGCTTGAACCCTTGTTCTCCTTATGAGCTTTAGGATTCTTGGGATGAGTGGGAGTGGTGGAAACACGTACACTGACTGGAACACCCACGGAGACACCAGGGCGTCCACCGCCACTGCCTGAGGGTCCCTCGACCTGGAACAATAACGCCGAAGCTTCTTGTTGAGATGAGAGGCCATCATGTCTATTTGGGGTAGACCCGAAAGATCTGTTACCTCCCTGAACACCTCCGGATGGAGGCCCCACTCTCCCGGATGGAGATCGTGTCTGCTTCCCAGTTGTCTACTCCCGGAATGAAGATGGCTGACAGCGCCAACGCATGCTTTTCCGTCCAGAGGAGTATTCTTGTGACCTTTGACGTCACCTCTCTGCTCTTCGTTCGGCCCTGTCGGTTTATGTAAGCCACTGTTGTTACGTTGTCCGACTGTACTTTAATGGCCCTGTTTCTTAGAAGAGGGGCCGTCTAAAGAAGACCGTTGTAGACAGCACTTACAGTTGTGCTCATAAGTTTACATACCCTAGCAGAATTTGTGATTTTCTGCCCATTTGTCAGAGAATATGAATGATAACTCACAAACTTTTCTTTCACTCATGGTTAGTGGCTGGGTGAATTTATTGTCAAACAACTGTGTTTACTCTTTTTAAATCATAATGACAACAGAAACTACCCAAATGACCCTGATCAAAAGTTTACATACCCTGGAGATTTTGGCCTGATAACATGCACACAATATGACACAAACGGGTTTGAATGGCTACTAAAAGGTAACCATCCTCACCTGTGATCTGTTTGCTTGTAATCAGTGTGTGTGTATAAAAGGTCAGTGAATTTCTGGACTCCTGAAAGACCCTTGCATCTTTCATCCAGTGCTGCACTGACGTGTCTGGATTCTGAGTCATGGGGAAAGCAAAAGAATTGTCAAAGGATCTGAGGGAAAAGGTAATTGAACTGTATAAAACAGGAAAGGGATATAAAAAGATATCCAAGCAATTGAGAATGCCAATCAGCAGTGTTCAAACTCTCATAAAGAAGTGGAAAATGAGGGATTCTGTGGAAACCAAATCACGGTCAGGTAGACCAACAAAACTTTCAGCCACAACTGACAGGAAAATTGTTCGGGATGCAAAGAAAAATCCACAAATAACTTCAGCTGAAATACAGGACTCTCTGAAAAAAAGTGGTGTGGTTGTTTCAAGATGCACAATAAGGAGACATTTGAAGAAAAATGGGCTGCATGATTGAGTCGCCAGAAGAAAGCCATTACTACGCAAATGCCACAAATCATCCCGCTTACAATACTCCAAACAGCACAGAGACAAGCCTTAAAACTTCTGGAACAAAGTCATCTGGAGTGATGAGACCAAAATTTTACTTTTTGGCCACAACCATAAATGTTACATTTGGAGAGGAGTCAACAAGGCCTATGATGAAAGGTACACCATTCCTACTGTGAAACAGGGAGGTGGATCGCTGATGTTTTGGGGATGTGTGAGCTACAAAGGCACTGGAAACTTGTTCAAAATTGATGGCAAGATGAATGCAGCATGTTATCAGAAAATACTGGAGGAAAATTTGCACTCATCAGCCCGGAACCTGCGCATGGGACGTACTTGGACGTTCCAACATGACAGTGATCCAAAACACAAGGCCAAGTCGACCTGTCATTGGCTACAGCAGAATGAAGTGAAGGTTCTGGAGTGGCCATCTCAGTCTCCTGACCTCAATATCATTGAGCCACTCTGGGGAGATCTCAAGAATTTACAGGAACTGGAGGCTTTTTGCCAAGAAGAATGGGCAGCTTTACCATCTGAGAAAATAAAGAGCCTCATCCACAACTACCACAAAAGACTTCAAGCTGTCATTGATGTTAAAGGGGGCAATATACGGTAGGGTCATTTGGGTAGTTTCTGTTGTCATTATGATTTAAAAAGAGTAAACACAGTTGTTTGACAATAAATGGCTTCACCCAACCACTAACCATGAGTGAAAGAAAAGTTTGTGAGTTATCATTCATATTCTCTGACAAATGGCCAGAAAATCACAAATTCTGCTAGGGTATGTAAACTTATGAGCACAATTGTAGTTCCAGAATGTTGATGGGCAGGCCGGCTTCCAGGTTTGACCATCTTCCCTGGAAGGTCACCCCTTGAGTGACTGCTCCCCACCCCCGGAGGCTCGCATCCGTTGTTAGCAGGACCCAGTCCTGAATCCCGAACCTGCGGCCCTCCAGCAGGTGAGGCAATTGGAGCCACCATAGGAGTGAAATCCTCGCCCTTGGTGACAGACGAATTCTCTGATGCATGTGGAGGTGAGATCCCGACCACTTGTCCAGGAGGTCCAGTTGGAAGGTCCGAGCATGAAACCTGCCGTACTGGAGAGCCACCATTTTTCCCAATAGGCGAATGCATTGATGAACCGACACCCGGGGTGGCTTCAAGACATCCCGGACCATGGATTGGATCACCAACGCCTTGTCCTGCGGAAGGAACCCCCGCTGTACTTCCGTATCCAGGATCATTCCCAGAAATGACAATCTCCGGGTCGCTTCCAAATGTGACTTTGGAAAATTCAGGATCCACCCGTGACTCTGAAGCAGCGGTGTTGTGAGAACAATGGATTGTAGCAACCTTTCCCTGGACAATGCCTATCAGGAGATCGTCCAGATAAGGAATGATGTTCACACCCTGTTTTCAGAGTAGCATCATCATCTCCGCCATCACCTTGGTAAACACCCTCGGTGCTGTGGAGAGGCCGAACGGCAGAGCCGGAACTGAAAATGACAGTCCAGCAATGCGAATCGGAGATAAGCCTGATGCGGCAGCCAGATCGGAATGTGAAGGTACGCATCCTTGATATCCAGGGATACCAGGAATTCCCCCTCTTCCAGACCTGCTATCACCGCCCTCAGAGACTCCATCTTGAACTTGAACTCCTTTAGAAAGGGGTTCAATGATTTTAGATTCAGGATAGGCCTGACCGAACTTATGTTCCATTATTTGATAAATTGTGTGTGCAGATACACCATTGCCTCTTGGTTTCGGTATCACGAAAGGTTTGAATAGTAACTCTTTGTCAACATGTGCAGTGGTACCGGCACAATGACTTGTGCCTCCACCAGCCTATGGACAGTGTCCTGTAGCACTGTGCTGTCCTGCAACAGAGTTGGTAAGCCCGACCTGAAAAAATGATGAGGAGGGAGACTTTGAAATTCTAGCCTGTATCCCTGAGAGACAATATCTACCACCCAGGAATCCAGGCCGGATGAGACCCAGACCTGAATGAACTGTCCGAGTCTCGCTCCCACAGGCCCCACCTCCGGGCCCTCCCATCCACCATCATGCGGAGGACTTAGGGGTACCTGAAGCAGGCTTTTGTTCTTGGGAACTTGCAGCAGCAGGTTTCTTGGACTTAACCTTACCTCCCCTGAAGAAGGTATTGGATGACTTGGCCTTTCTGGTCTTGTTGGGCTGAAAGGACTGCTGCGTAGCTGAGGAGAATGATCTCTTCGGAGCAGGATCTGCTGAGGGAAGATACGGAGACTTACCCGCTGTAGCGGTAGAAATCCACGCGTCTAGGGCTTCCCCAAAGAGAGCCTGGCCTGTATAGGGTAGCGACTCCACACTTCTTCTGGATTCCGCGTCGGCCGACCACTGGCGGAGCCACAGTCCCCGACGAGCTGAAACAGACATGGAAGAAATTCCCGCAGCTATGGAACCCAGGTCTTTCATGGATTCTACCATGAAACCTGCAGAATCATGAATGTTGCGTAAATACAATGCAACGTCATCCCTATCCATCGTATCCAAATCCTCCATCAAGGCAGCCGACCATTTCACTATAGCCTTAGCAATCCATGCACTAGCAATAGTGGGACGTAATATGGCCCCTGAAGCAGTGTACACTGATTTCAGAGTATTATCAAATTTCCTGTCTGCCGGCTCCTTTAAGGCGGTTAATTCCCGGTACCAGTAAACCCACCTTCTTTGAGAGTCTGGATACAGATGCATTAACAATAGGTGGGTTTTCCCACTTTTTCCTATCCTCCTCAGGGAAAGGAAAAGCTACCAGAATCCTCTTAGGAATCTGAAACGTCTTTTCAGGGTTCACCCAGGCCTTTTCAAATATAGCATTCAGCTCTTTTGACGCAGGGAAGGTTAGCGAGGCATTCTTGTTTTCAGTGAAGAAAGCCTCCTCAACCTGCTTGTGTGTGTTATCATTAACATTTAACACATCCCTGATAGCCTCTATCAACAACTGTACCCCCCTTGCGAGAGATGCGGACCCCCACAATACATCCCCAATCACCATCTGTAGTGTCAGAATCGGTATCCGTGTCGTCCTGTGTTACCTGCACAAGTGCACGTTTGTGGGGGTATATTGTGGGGTGACCCAAAGTACCCGACAAGGGCCACACAGCCACCGAGGACTGCAATACCTGGGTTGCAGACTCATTACTGGCAACCCTGTCAGAAATCTGAGAAATCCAAGTCCTGATAGAGGAAAACCACTCTGGTTCCTTTGCTGGAATCTGTGCTAAACAAGTGCTAGCCTGATTGCATGGAATGGGATCATCCTGAGAGGAAAAATCCTCTGCAGCATATGACACTGTATCCCTGGACATTGCTGCTAGTGACCACCAAACACACCACACACACACACAGGATGGGGTAAGAGAGTTTCCCCCCATGAATGGCAAGAGAGAGACAGAGGTTGGAGCCAACCCACACCAGCGCCCAAACCAAGGAGAAAACCCCTTTACAGCGCTGACTTGTGCACCTTAATAGGACACACAGTCAAGTAATTAGCCTCCCCTCCCTTCTACAACCCCCTGGTACTGTTACAGTAAACTGGAGCTGCTGTGGAGGGATCAGGCTCTTCCTTCAGCTTGTCAGCATGCAGGAAAATGGCGCTGGAACGCTGCAGGTCCACTCTGATGAGAAGCTCAGCCCCCTTCCCGGCGCTGTCTTCCCGCTCTTCTGAGTTTAAATTTGGTCTCAGGAGTTGCTGACCAAAAGTGAGGGGTAAGCGCTGGCCCAGGGCGCCCCTCACAGCGCCGCACAGTGTGCCTCTGGTAACCGCGATCCCTCCCCTGTTGCCGCCATCTTCACACACCCCCCCCCCCCGCTTGCTAGGGGGGGTCGGTGACTAACTCACCACTTTCTTCAGCTCTGTAAGGGTTCGGCGGCATGCTGCTGGGGTGAGCGGTTCTCCTGCGGCGGAGACCGATCAGCCCCTCTGGAGCTCAGTGTCCAGTCAGCGGAGTCAGTGGCTCAGACCCTGCAGGGCGGACACTGCTCTGCCCCTTAGTCCAACGCTGCAGGGAGGCTGTTGCCAGCAGCCTCCCTGTAAAATAAAAAACGCTAAAACTAAACTTTATTAGGAAAGCTCAGGAGAGCTCCCCTAGCTGTGACCGGCTCCTCCGGGCACATTTTCTAAACTGAGTCTGGTAGGAGGGGCATAGAGGGAGGAGCCAGCCCACACTCCTAAACTCTTAAAGTGCCTATGGCTCCTGGTGGATCCGTCTATACCCCATGGTACTAATGTGGACCCCAGCATCCTCTAGGACGGTAGAGAAATAAAGTCAATCACACTAGCAGTCACATGTTATACATTAGTATACTAAGCACTATGAGCACATCATCAACTACAACTACATTTTAAGTATGTAGGAGAACATATTACTGCATCATGTTTAAACAGATCTAACGTATTCAGACGCAATGCGATAGAAACAACAGTAAATCTATACAGACTCATATGCAATAGGCACTTATCTAACTATTTGTACTCAAAGGGTAGATAGAGATTTAGGGTATAATTCAGAGTTGATCGCAGCAGCAAATTTGTTAGCAGTTGGGCAAAAATAAGAATTTACTCACCGGTAATTCTATTTCTCGTAGTCCGTAGTGGATGCTGGGTACTCCGTAAGGACCATGGGGAATAGACGGGCTCCGCAGGAGACTGGGCACTCTTAAAAGAAAGATTAGGTACTATATCTGGTGTGCACTGGCTCCTCCCTCTATGCCCCTCCTCCAGACCTCAGTTAAGGAAACTGTGCCCGGAAGAGCTGACATAACTAGGAAAGGATTTTGAATCCAGGGTAAGACTCATACCAGCCACAAAAAGCACACTGTACAACTTGTGATAACTATACCCAATCAACAGTATGAATAACAACTGAGCCTCAGTCAACAGATGGCTCAAAACAATAACCCTTTAGTTAAGCAATAACTATATACATGTATTGCAGAGAGTCCGCACTTTGGGACGGGCTCCCAGCATCCACTACGGACTACGAGAAATAGAATTACCGGTGAGTAAATTCTTATTTTCTCTGACGTCCTAGTGGATGCTGGGTACTCCGTAAGGACCACGGGGATTATACCAAAGCTCCCAAACGGGCGGGAGAGTGCGGACGACTCTGCAGCACCGAATGAGCAAAGGCAAGGTCCTCCTCAGCCAGCGTATCAAACTTGTAGAATTTAGCAAATGTGTTTGAACCCGACCAAGTAGCAGCTCGGCAAAGTTGTAAAGCCGAGACCCCTCGGGCAGCCGCCCAAGAAGAGCCCACCTTCCTCGTGGAATGGGCTTTTACTGATTTAGTATGCGGCAATCCTGCCGCAGAATGAGCTTGCTGAATCGTGTTACAGATCCAGCGCGCAATAGTTTGCTTTGAAGCAGGAGCACCCAGCTTGTTGGGCGCATGCAGGATAAACAGTGAGTCAGTCTTCCTGACTCCAGCCGTCCTGGCTACATAGATTTTCAAAGCCCTGACTACATCTAGTAACTTGGAGTCCTCCAATTCCCGAGTAGCTGCAGGCACCACAATAGGTTGGTTCAAATGAAACGCTGATACCACCTTAGGGAGAAATTGGGGACGAGTCCTCAATTCTGCCCTGTCCATATGGAAGATCAGATAAGGGCTTTTACACGACAAAGCCGCCAATTCTGACACACGCCTAGCCGAAGCTAAGGCCAATAGCATGACCACTTTCCACGTGAGATATTTTAGTTCCACGGTCTTAAGTGGCTCAAACCAGTGGGATTTCAGGAAATCCAACAAAACGTTAAGATCCCAAGGTGCCACTGGAGGCACAAAAGGGGGCTGAATATGCAGCACTCCCTTAACAAACGTCTGAACTTCAGGCAGTGAAGCCAGTTCTTTTTGAAAGAAAATAGATAGGGCCCAAATCTGGACCTTTATGGATGCTAATTTTAGGCCCATAGTCACTCCCGGCTGTAGGAAGTGCAGGAATCGACCCAGCTGGAATTCCTCCGTAGGGGCCTTCCTGGCCTCACACCAAGCAACATATTTTCGCCATATACGGTGATAATGTTGTGCTGTCACATCTTTCCTAGCCTTTATCAGCGTAGGAATCACTTCATCTGGAATGCCCTTTTCCGTTAGGATCCGGCGTTCAACCGCCATGCCGTCAAACGCAGCCGCGGTAAGTCTTGGAACAGACAGGGCCCCTGCTGTAACAGGTCCTGTCTGAGAGGCAGAGGCCATGGTTCCTCTGAGATCATTTCTTGTAGTTCTGGGTACCAAGTTCTTCTTGGCCAATCCGGAACAATGAGTATAGTTCTTACTCCTCTCTTTCTTACTATCCTCAGTACCTTGGGTATGAGAGGAAGAGGAGGGAACACATAAACCGACTGGTACACCCACGGTGTCACTAGTGCGTCCACAGCTATCGCCTGAGGGTCTCTTGACCTGGCGCAATATTTTTTTAGCTTTTTGTTGAGGCAGGACGCCATCATGTCCACCTGTGGCCGTTCCCAACGGTTTACAATCTGCGTGAAGACTTCTGGATGAAGTCCCCACTCTCCCGGGTGGAGGTCGTGCCTGCTGAGGAAGTCTGCTTCCCAGTTGTCCACTCCCGGAATGAACACTGCTGACAGTGCTATCACGTGATTTTCCGCCCATCGGAGAATCCTTGTGGCTTCTGCCATCGCCATCCTGCTTCTCGTGCCGCCCTGGCGGTTTACATGGGCGACCGCCGTGATGTTGTCTGATTGAATCAGCACTGGTTGGTTTTGAAGCAGGGGCTCTGCTTGACTCAGGGCGTTGTAAATGGCCCTTAGTTCCAGGATATTTATGTGTAGTGAAGTCTCCTGACTTGACCACAGTCCTTGGAAGTTCCTTCCCTGAGTGACTGCCCCCCATCCTCGGAGGCTTGCGTCCGTGGTCACCAGGACCCAGTCCTGTATGCCGAATCTGCGGCCCTCGAGAAGATGAGCACTCTGCAGCCACCACAGCAGAGACACCCTGGCCCTTGGGGACAGGGTGATCAACCGATGCATCTGAAGATGCGATCCGGACCATTTGTCTAACAGATCCCACTGAAAGATCCTTGCATGGAACCTGCCGAAGGGAATTGCTTCGTAAGAAGCCACCATCTTTCCCAGGACTCGCGTGCAGTGATGCACCGACACCTGTTTTGGTTTCAGGAGGTCCCTGACCAGAGATGACAATTCCTGGGCCTTCTCCACCGGTAGAAACACCTTCTTCTGTTCTGTGTCCAGAATCATGCCCAGGAAGAGTAGACGCGTCGCAGGAATCAGCTGCGACTTTGGGATATTCAGAATCCAGCCGTGCTGTTGCAACACTTCCCGAGAAAGTGCTACGCTGACTAACAACTGCTCTCTGGACCTCGCCTTTATAAGGAGATCGTCCAAGTACGGGATAATTATAACTCCCTTCTTCCGAAGGAGTATCATCATTTCGGCCATTACCTTGGTAAATACCCTCGGTGCCGTGGACAGACCAAACGGCAACGTCTGGAATTGGTAATGACAGTCCTGTACCACAAACCTGAGGTACTCCTGGTGAGGTGGGTAAATGGGGACATGCAGATAAGCGTCCTTGATGTCCAGCGACACCATAAAATCCCCCTCTTCCAGGCTTGCAATAACCGCCCTGAGCGATTCCATTTTGAACTTGAACTTCCTTACATAAGTGTTCAAGGATTTTAAATTTAGAATGGGTCTCACCGAACCGTCTGGTTTCGGTACCACAAACATGGAATAGTAACCCCGTCCCTGTTGAAGGAGGGGAACCTTGATTATCACCTGCTGAAGGTACAGCTTGTGAATAGCCACCAGCACTACCTCCCTTTCCCTGGGAGCCGCTGGCAATGCTGATTTGAGGTAACGGCGAGGGGGAGTCGCCTCGAACTCCAGCTTGTATCCCTGAGATACCACTTGTAGAACCCAGAGATCCACCTGTGAGCGAACCCACTGGTCGCTGAAGTTCCGGAGACGCGCCCCCACCGCACCTGGCTCCACCTGTGGAGCCCCAGCGTCATGCGGTGGACTTAGTGGAAGCAGGGGAGGATTTTTGTTCCTGGGAACTGGATGTCTGGTGCAGCTTTTTTCCTCTACCCCTGCCTCTGGGCAGAAAGGATGCGCCTCTGACTCGCTTGCCTTTCTGAGGCCGAAAGGACTGTACTTGATAATACGGTGCTTTCTTAGGCTGTGAGGGAACCTGAGGTAAAAAAGTCGACTTCCCATCTGTTGCTGTGGATACGAGGTCCGAGAGACCGTCCCCAAACAATTCCTCACCCTTATAAGGCAAAACCTCCATGTGCCTTTTAGAATCAGCATCACCTGTCCACTGCCGAGTCCACAATACTCTCCTGGCAGAAATGGACATTGCATTAATTCTAGATGCCAGCCGGCAAATGTCCCTCTGTGCATCCCTCATATACAAGACAACGTCCTTTATATGCTCTATGGTTAGCAAAATAGCATCCCTGTCGAGGGTATCAATGTTGTCTGACAGGGTATCAGACCATGCTGCTGCAGCACTACACATCCATGCTGAAGCAATAGCAGGTCTCAGTATAGTACCTGAGTGTGTATATACAGACTTCAGGATAGCCTCCTGCTTTCTATCTGCAGGCTCCTTTAGGGCGGCCGTATCCTGAGATGGCAGTGCCACCCTTTTTGATAATCGTGTGAGCGCCTTGTCCACCCTAGGGGATGTCTCCCAGCGCAACCTATCCGTTGGCGGGAAAGGGTACGCCATCAGTAACCTCTTAGAAACCACTAGTTTCTTATCAGGGGAACACCACGCTTCCTCACACAATTCATTTAATTCATCAGATGGGGGAAAAGTCACTGGCTGCTTTTTCTCCCCAAACATAATACCCTTTTTAGTGGTAACTGGGTTAATGTCAGAAATGTGCAACACATTTTTCATTGCCGTAATCATGCATCGGATGGCCCTTGTGGACTGTATGTTACGATTCACCTGCCTCTAATGTTTGGCAGGTGAATTACAAGGAGAGAATTACTACTGGAGGTGCAGGCAGATGCAGTGTGACATAGAAATGGTTAACCAGACTTGACTGGGGAATACTGTAATAACTTGAGCACGTTGTAGCAGAATTAAAGATTAGCAGACTATGGACTCTCCCTTTAATACTGGAATGTGCAGCACCACACTTTACACTGATTATGGACAGCAGGTGAGTAATATAACAGCTAAGAGCCAGGACTTGAATACAGGACTAGAATGTATCACAATCACTGTTGCAGGTAATGAATGCCCACAGAAGTGCAGGAATACTAAGTACTTTATTATAGCAGTGGTATACTGAGGTATGGCAGAGGAAACACAGTAACAATCCAGGGTACAATATAAGCAAAGAGTAAATGGTTTTTCAGACTGAGAATTGCAGCAGAGTAATGAGACAGTTGAATAAGGAACCAGAGTAATATAATCCACGGAACTCAGATTGCAGGATTTGTATAATAAAGCATAACAGCATGCAGGCATAGAGGAAGTCCATAGTAACATGTAACACAAGTAATGAATACTAGAGAATCCACAGAGCACAGTGAAAGTCCATAATACTTAACTAAATAGACCTGGCATGAACTGGCAAGAATGGTTGTGGCAGGATAACATGAACTGGCAAACCAGGCTTCTCGGCATGAACAGGAGCTAGGACGAAGACACCAGGCAATGCAGGTAGTTCAGGCAGGAAAGTAGTATAATATCACCGGCGACGGAGAACTCAGCTAGCTGGCCTTTAACAGCCACACTAACCAATGAACAAGGCCAGGCTGGAAGTGTTAACTCTAATTACAAACCCTGTGCACCTGCTGAGCTGCATGTACACAGAGCCAAAGGAACAGAACACATATGGATCAGCTAACACCAGATACATACTGAACAGAATCCTAACATTACCCCCCCCCCCCCTTCAGGGTGGACTCCGGACACCCAAACAAGACTAAGGGAAACAAAAAGTCTTAGAGATAAATCATAAATTCAAGATCTCCGACGATGCTTCTTCTTACGGGACCGTTTTGGTTTTACCACTGGAAGCATAAAGACATTGTCATAGCTTACAGGTGACTCCAGTAACAGAGTTTCTTCAACTACTGAGTCATAATCCGAATTGGAGTCAACGTCACAAGGCAAAACCACAGCTTTCTTAGCAGGAGATAAAAACTTGACAGACTGAGCAGATGATGAGTTCAAATGACAGGAATTTTCAGAAGACCAATTGTATGGGGAGGAGAATGACATACAGCCAGAAATTATGTACTTGGTTTGTTGTTTTGGAGAAGATTTTGGAAGCCTGCAGTCTTTGTGAGATGAAGAGTCATTCGTGTGCTGGTTCCTCAAAGGTGATCCGACTTCAGAAATAGAAGGTTCTTTCGTGGACAAGGCAGGACTCCCAGAACATTCAGAAAAATCTATTTCAGGACCACTAAATCTTTTAGTAACAGCATTACAGAAGGCTTTCAAGTCTTGAAGAACAGGATCGTTGGAAGAGATGAGTGGTTTAAGCCATTCCAGAGCCTCCCCCTTGAAGGCCATGCCCAAGAATAGAATTACCTCAGCATCAGAGTAAAGGCATGGACCCAATTCCCGAACTTGAAGTAACAGATCTCGAAATTGCTCCAACCTCCCATTAAAGATAATAGGGTCTGGGTCTTGGTCAGGATCAAAAGAATGAGAGTCTTTAGCAGGACCAACAGACTGGACTTTCATTTCAGGCTTGACAGAAGGAAGAACTTTCTCAGGACCAACAGGACATGAAGCCCCTACTTGAGACTTACGAAACTTAAGGTTTTTCCCGGGAACCGGTAGGGCAGGAAATTTCACTTTAATATCAGCAAGACATGGAGACTCATTAGCAGAAGCAGTTAACTTAACTTTACTGACCGGAACAGGTAGACTTTGACTGGAAATAGATACGACAGAATTTGAATCTATGGACAACTTTGAACAGTCTGATTTTGGGGTGAATCTTTGTTGTACCGCTTTAATGAAGGCAGGAAGATCAGTGAGCAATGGATTTTTGGACTTGATGAAGGGTTTGGCCCAGTCCAAAGCTTCCCCTCTGAAGGATCTGAGGAAATAATTAACTGCATTGGCAGGAGTGATGCTGATTGACGAGTCTGATTCGATGTATACGAGATACTGACGAGCCAGGGCACGGAATTGGGCAAGATCTCCTTCAAAGACAATATTCCCTGGAGTATTACAATGGAGATCTTTCTTGGAACTAAAGCTAACAGATGCGACATGATAGTGTTTGGAGGCATTTTGGATACAGTCTGAGAAAGCTGTGTTCACACTGGAAATCAACTCTGAGGCACAATGTTTAACACTAGAACTTGAATCAGATGCCCTTTCTAGGGCTTCAGAACTGGACGCAAAAACTGGAACCCATCCTGGGACTTCAGGGTTTGATGACCCTTTTGGTGAGAGGCCATCAACTACCCTTTCTGGAATCTGGACAGGCAGAGCCCCCTCCTGGGGCTGGACAGGCAGAGCCCCCTCCTGGGGCTGGACAGGCCTTGGCATGACCTCTGGCAAGGCAGGCACCTCTCGGACTTCTGGCAAGGCGGGCACCTCTCGGACCTCTGGCAAGGCGGACACCTCTCGGACCTCTGGCAAGGCGGACACCTCTCGGACCTCTGGCAAGGCGGACACCTCTCGGACCTCTGGCAAGGCGGACACCTCTCGGACCTCTGGCAAGGCGGACACCTCTCGGACCTCTGGCAAGGCGGACACCTCACGGACCTCTGGCAAGGCGGGCACCTCACGGACCTCTGGCAAGGCGGGCACCTCACGGACCTCTGGCAAGGCAGGCACCTCACGAACCTCTGGAAAGGCAGGCACCTCACGGACCTCTGGAAAGGCAGACTTGGATGACTGAGTGACCCTGAAAGACAAGACAACATTTGGACTGACCGTTGACACGGCAGTCCTCGCTTGCCCGATGGAATGGAAAACAGCGTCCTCATGCCGTGAGGCAAGGGCAGACGGGTCCTCATGCCGTGAGGCAAGGGCAGACGGGTCCTCATGCCGTGAGGCAAGGGCAGACGGGTCCTCATGCCGTGAGGCAAGGGCAGACGGGTCCTCATGCCGTGAGGCAAGGGCAGACGGGTCCTCATGCCGTGAGGCAAGGGCAGACGGGTCCTCATGCCGTGAGGCAAGGGCAGACGGGTCCTCATGCCAAGGGCAGACGGGTCCTCATGCCGTGAGGCAAGGGCAGACGGGTCCTCATGCCGTGAGGCAAGGGCAGATGGGTCCTCATGCCGTGAGGCAAGGGCAGTGTGGACCCCACCTGGGGCTTTGGCACACGAGTCCCTCCTGGGGATTTGGCACACGAGTTCCCTCCTGGGGATTTGGCACACGAGTCCCCTCCTGGGGCACAGCCACTCGAGACCCCTCCTGGGGCACAGCCACTCGAGACCCCTCCTGGGGCACAGCCACTCGAGACCCCTCCTGGGGCACAGGCGGTGAACACCTCACTGCTGATAAGAGACTTAATCGTCTCCTGCTGGTTCCCAAATTTAAGTTCTGAGCCCCTCGTCACAGGACTCCAATTGTAAATAAGAGTTTTCTTTTGGGCAACCTTTTTGGGAGTAATAGGGTCTGGAAGAACATTGAGTGATTTATCAGCTTGAACCCTGGAAGGCTGAAGTTTATCACTATTTCTTAACCTGCATAATGAACAGTCTTTAATCAGGTGTTCAGCACTCCCACAATAGAGACAGAGACCATTCTCCATACGCCGCTGGCGTTCAGCTTCAGAAAGCCTGGGTCGCAGGTAACTCCGAAATCTCCCTTCACTCCAACCTGACGAGGAAATTTTAGTAGTGGGGGAGCAAGAGTCTGTAGTCACATTGGTCTCAGAAACCTGAGAGTAAGCTTTGAAAATGTCCAGAAAACTCCCAAAAATTTCTGGTATCAATTGAGTTATACCAGCAAAAAACGTTTGTAACTGCTCAATTTTCACTAACAAAATACTCAGTCGCTCAGGATTCACTCCACCATGGGACTGAGAGGACCTGGAACAGTTGCAAGAAAATGTACCAACAAAATTGTCCTCACCAGGCTGATTATGGCAAGGATTAACTGCCTCCAGGACACTTTGAGAGGTTGGAATACTCTGCTGCTGCAGCAGATCCACACGAGAAGACATTCCTAAAAAGGCTTGTAACAGCAGTGTCTGTATACTCTCAAAGTTCTGCAGTTTGCTCAGAAGACCCGGAACTGGATCTGCAACATTAGTCTGACCGGCTGAGAGCAGGACTGGACTTGAAACAACTGGGTCCATTCTGAGCATACTACTCCAGTAGTGTGTTTTGTGGCTGGTGATAATGCTACGATTCACCTGCCTCTAATGTTTGGCAGGTGAATTACAAGGAGAGAATTACTACTGGAGGTGCAGGCAGATGCAGTGTGACATAGAAATGGTTAACCAGACTTGACTGGGGAATACTGTAATAACTTGAGCACGTTGTAGCAGAATTAAAGATTAGCAGACTATGGACTCTCCCTTTAATACTGGAATGTGCAGCACCACACTTTACACTGATTATGGACAGCAGGTGAGTAATATAACAGCTAAGAGCCAGGACTTGAATACAGGACTAGAATGTATCACAATCACTGTTGCAGGTAATGAATGTCCACAGAAGTGCAGGAATACTAAGTACTTTATTATAGCAGTGGTATACTGAGGTATGGCAGAGGAAACACAGTAACAATCCAGGGTACAATATGAGCAAAGAGTAAATGGTTTTTCAGACTGAGAATTGCAGCAGAGTAATGAGACAGTTGAATAAGGAACCAGAGTAATATAATCCACGGAACTCAGATTGCAGGATTTGTATAATAAAGCATAACAGCATGCAGGCATAGAGGAAGTCCATAGTAACATGTAACACAAGTAATGAATACTAGAGAATCCACAGAGCACAGTGAAAGTCCATAATACTTAACTAAATAGTCCTGGCATGAACATGAACTGGCAAGAATGGTTGTGGCAGGATAACATGAACTGGCAAACCAGGCTTCTCGGCATGAACAGGAGCTAGGACGAAGACACCAGGCAATGCAGGTAGTTCAGGCAGGAAAGTAGTATAATATCACCGGCGTCGGAGAACTCAGCTAGCTGGCCTTTAACAGCCACACTAACCAATGAACAAGGCCAGGCTGGGAGTGTTAACTCTAATTACAAACCCTGTGAACCTGCTGAGCTGCATGTACACAGAGCCAAAGGAACAGAACACATATGGATCAGCTGACACCAGATACATACTGAACAGAATCCTAACAGTACATTTGTCTCATCCTCGTCTACACTGGAGTCAGACTCCGTGTCGACATCTGTGTCTGCCATCTGAGCTAGCGGGCGTTTTTGAGCGCCTGATGGCTTCTGAGACGCCTGGGCAGGCGCGGGCTGTGATGCCGGCTGTCCCAAGGCTGTTACGTCATCGAACCTTTTATGTAAAGAGTTGACACTGTCGGTTAATACCTTCCACATATCCATCCACTCCGGTGTCGGCCCCGTAGGGGGCGACATCACACTTATCGGCTCCTGCTCCGCCTCCACGTAGCTCTCATCAAACATGTCGACACAGCCGTGCCGACACACCGCACACACACAGGGAATGCTCTGACTGAGGACAGGTCCCCACAAAGTCCTTTGGGGAGACAGAGAGAGAGTATGCCAGCACACACCACAGCGCTATATAACACAGGGATCACCACTATACTAAGTGATTTTTCCCAATAGCTGCTAATACACAAATTGCGCCTAAATTTATGTGCCCCCCCCCTCTCTTTTTTACCCTTGTCGTACTGGATACTGCAGGGGAGAGCCTGGGGAGCGTCCTTCCAGCGGAGCTGTGAAGAGAAAATGGCGCTGGCTGTGCTGAGGAAGATAGCCCAGCCCCCTCAGCGGCGGGCTTCTCCCGCTTTTTATGTTAATGGCGGGGGGTTTTGCACATATACAGTGTTATACACTGTATTATGTGCTATTTATGCCAAAAGGTAAACTAATTGCTGCCCAGGGCGCCCCCCCCAGCGCCCTGCACCCAACAGTGACCGGAGTGTGTGGTGTGCTATGGGAGCAATGGCGCACAGCTGCAGTGCTGTGCGCTACCTTAATGAAGACAGGAGTCTTCAGCCGCCGATTTTCATCTTTATCTTCCGTCTTCTGGCTCTGCAAGGGGGACGGCGGCGCGGCTCCGGGAACGGGCGATCGAGGTCGGGCCCTGTGTTCGATCCCTCTGGAGCTAATGGTGTCCAGTAGCCTTAGAAGCACAAGCTAGCTGCAAGCAGGTAGGTTTGCTTCTCTCCCCTCAGTCCCTCGTAGCAGTGAGTCTGTTGCCAGCAGATCTCACTGAAAATAAAAAACCTAACAAATACTTTCTTTTCTAGTGAACTCAGGAGAGCCCACTAAGTGCATCCAGCTCTGGCCGGGCACAGATTCTAACTGAGGTCTGGAGGAGGGGCATAGAGGGAGGAGCCAGTGCACACCAGATATAGTACCTAATCTTTCTTTTAAGAGTGCCCAGTCTCCTGCGGAGCCCGTCTATTCCCCATGGTCCTTACGGAGTACCCAGCATCCACTAGGACGTCAGAGAAAGCATGTGCACTGCAGGTGTGGCAGATTTGCTAGCGATCACTTCAGTCTGTTTAGTTCCTGTTTTGACGTCACAAACACGCCCTGCGTTCGGCCAGCTACGCCTACGTTTCCCCAGCCACTCCTGCGTTTTTATCTGGCACGCCTACGTTTTTACACACACTTCCCGAAAACAGTCAGTTACCACCCAGTAACACCCACTCCCTGTCAATCACTCAGCGGCCAGCAGTGCGACTGAAAAGCGTTGCTAGAGCTTGTGTAAAACTGCATTGGCTTTTGGGAAAGTACGTTGCGCGTGCGCACCATACGCATGCGCAGAAGTGCCGATTTTTAGCCTGATCGCTGCGCTGCGAACAACGGCAGCTAGCGATCAACTCGGAATGAGGGCCTTAGGCCCTTAGTGCTGTATAACCCGTACTCAGTAAAGTGGGATACCGGGAGACTAACCTCGCTTCCAGGACCGATGAATACGTTAGCGAGCGCTGAGTGGATTCAGACGCTACTAGTGTACACTGCCGCTCCATGAACCTATAGTGAACACAGCCGCACCAGTCACACAGCCGCCTATGCTGCAACTGGGTCCCCCTCATGTACAGCGTCTGAGACGGAAGCGGGAAACAGTTCATGGCGGGAGACTCGGAGGAAACTGGTCATGAACCGGGGGGGAGGGGCGACCAGGAGAGTGTCTGACTCCCCACTGCTGACATCAACCCTAAGGATCGCTGCTCATACTATTCCTGGAGCGTCTGATCCCTAAGGCCTAGCGCTGGTGCTCCCGAGGTGGCAGCCGTGTCAGCGACTGTTTGGTGGTCTCCTACCAAAACAGTGCGGCTGTGTCCATATTCCCCTTCTAAGTGGAACCGATGCCTTACCTTCTCCCCGTGCTCCGGCCACAGCCTGGTAACATCTGTTGGACCTGCTAGTATATCCGACACAGACGCCCACCGAAACAGTACTGTACTAGAGGGAAAGCATTGTCGCGACCCGGTGGAGAGTTGTTGGAGCGACTCTTTCTAAGGTACGTAGAAGACGCTGTTTAGAAAGATCACTCAGAAAAATAGGAAGACTATAAAAATAAAATATGAAAGCTTAGGGCTGCTAAAAACCAGCAGCCCTCTGACCACGGTCCGTCTCCTGCCGCACCAAACAAAAAACTGATTTGCCTGAGCAAGGAGGCAGGGATATATGGATGGGCCCGTTGCATGCTGGGTGGCCGTAAGAGCTTTTACCGATTGATGCAAATCCGCTGTTGCTTTATCATATCCCATTGTTATCCTGTGGATAACCTGTGGACCCTGCCGGAGAAATAAATAGATATATTCAACCCTATCCGTTTGATAGACAGTGTCTAGTTAGACAGTCAATAGATAGACACCATATATTAGACAGACATTAGGTCGACAGGGTCAAAAGGTCGACATGGAAAAGGTCGACAGGTCTACAGGTCTACAGGTCAACATGGTCAAAAGGTCGACATGAAAATTGTCGACATAAAAAAGATAAATGTTTTTTTTTTTTTAAATGTAACATGTTTTTGGATTATTTCATACTTTCTCTACCGGAACCATATTCAACTACCCTGGCGCTATAGAGGGTTGTTTAAAAAAAAAAAAAAAGCAGTCCTTCTCCAGATAGACAGCAATTAAATACAAAAGATGACAGCGCTAATGAGGACACAGTCACAATTTCATATATAAAATCTTCAAAAATATATATTTAATCTTTATTGCACAAAAACATACATTTATAGAGAAAATAATAATTGTCCAAATGCAATACTCATTAACCCTAAAATACATGCTGTAGTTGGACCAAATTCTGTGGTTGTTCAGATGTTAATTATCATAGTCTATTCTGGATATATATTCTGGATATATATAACTGCAATTGGCAGTTGCTGCAGTTATTAAAGGAGGAAATACAGTTATTATACTCCCAATAATATGCCACTCCTAAAGTTAAATGCAGATGGTTCATCCAAATATCAGGATTTTGGTACTTACCGATAAATCCCTTTCTCCGATTCCACAGGGGCCACTGGAGCGTAGTTACAATGGGGACGTCCCAGAGCTCCCAAAACGGGTGGGAGAGCGCTGAGAGTCCTGTAAAACCGCTCGGCCAAACTGTGATGCAGAGGCCGCAAAAGTGTCAAACTTATAGAATTTGACAAAAGTATGTCGGCCCGACCAAGTAGCCGCCCGACATAAAGTAGGCTCCCGAGCAACCGCCAATAAGACTGTCTGATGGTCAGATGTATCCAACGGCCCAGCTTATGCTGGGACCCCGGCTATTTAGTACGGGAGCATCGTACAGAACAAAGAAGAAAACACTTCGTCGAATAGCTGAAGACCTCTGTAGAGAGAGTCGGCGAGCCCTGACAACATTCAAAGAGGGCCGAAAACACCAGTGTCAGATTTATATGAAAAACGGACATCCCCCCTGGAAGAAACGACCGCTGAGTCTTAAGCTCAGCCGTAACCCCAGTCGAAAAGTGGGAGTTGCCAATAGAGTACTCCCTGAAAGAGAGCCCGAACTTACGGCCGCCAGGCTAATTTCTTTTGAAAGAAAACCAAAAGAGCAGAGACCTAAAATTCAGGTCAACGGAGTTTGAAGCGCAGCCGAGCAAACCACCCAGAGAAAACCAAAGATGACGGCTGAATGGTAAATCAAAAGGGGAAAACCCCTGTTATCCACACTATGCCCCTTAAAGTTTCCCAAAGTGGCAAAAGCGAGAAGAGGTAAACCGATTTACTAAATCTGGGCCCAGTAGGCATAACCGAACTAGGGAACTTCTCCCTTCTGAGGTCTCGTGAACAGTCACGCCGTTAAACGAAACCAGTGTAAGATTGAACAAAGAAAAAGGACCCTGTTGAAGTAGACAGTCCTGCAGAGGTAGGAGCCAAGGCTCCTCTACTGACAACAGGTGCAGGCTGGATCTTTAAGTCATGCGCGGCCAAACCGAAGCCACCGGGAGGACTAGCGCGCATTCTCCTGTGTTACCGAAAGTGAGGTAGAAATAGAAAAGGAGGCAAGATAGACTGACCAGAAACTCCAAGGAGCCCTGAGGGCATCCTCGGCTATTGCCGCCAGAGCTCACGTCCGAGAGTAGTAAAGGGTTAAAGAGTCAGTCAGAACGCCCTTAGGTCGATCCGGAATCTCCGCCAACAGCGGACCAGCTGACAAAACTCCGGGGAATGTCCCCTCACCCGGGAGTCTGACCTGGCGGCTTGACCTGGAAAGAAGATTGTTGTCCTCCGCTCAGACGGAATGTAGGCGACCACTCATCGCGTCGCAACTTGACTGAAGAAAGAGAGTACCTGGTCCCGAGGAAGGAAAAAACCTCTGACGGACCGAGTTGAGAACCGTCTACGAGGAGCATAAACTGGACCCGTGTCGAACCAGAAGCTCCTGGATCCTCCGGATATTCAGAAGCAACCTAATCTGCAGAGTGGGATTCCAGCAGTAGATTGTCCAATTAGGGAACAAACGTCACTCCCTGCCTTTGAAAAAGAGCTATTCTGTGATCTTCCTGAACCCTGTGGGAGCGGAAGAGAGACCGCATGGAAAGGACTGACCGTGAAAATGAGTATCCTGTAATGCGAATCTGAGAAAAGCCCGATGAGGAAACCCAACGGAATTCAGTAAACAGGCATCCTTGAAGACAAGGGACGCGTAAAACCCCCTTTCTTCTTCAAACTAGCAATCACAGACTGAAAGGATTCTAAGGCCAGAATAGGCCTGGCCGAGCCATCTGGCTTCGGCACGGGAAAAGAAAACAAAGGCCTGAGAAATGCCCAGATTCAAATGATATGTGAAAACAGGGATCAACACCCTTTGCGGTTAGAAGCATCTGGAGCGCTGCCTGCAGTATGACTGTCTTGTCATCGTAAACCGGCCGACCCATGCCGAGGGACCCCTGAGACGGTTGGACTCCAAAATCGAGTCTGTAACCGCCCAAGCCTTCCCAGTCCTCCCAGTAGGACCACCGACAGGCGCCTACCCTGGGACCCCCCCGGTGGTAGGAAGGTCTGACCTGCGGTGGGTGTGTTGGATTACCAAAAATCAGACTGGACCGAGGATGCTGAACCTCTGCTTCAGCCTGCTACCATGAGATCCCTTGGCAACGGAGATACCGCCCCTGACATGGAGTCGAAAGCCTGAAAGGGCACGGAAAGATCTAAAAGGAAAGACCGGTAAAGGTTCGTCTTGGAGCTGGGGCAGCAGTAGGGGAAAGAAAAGTGGACTTACCCCCAATGGTTCGAGAAATCATGCAGGAAGTTCCTTCCCCTGAACCAGCTGCCCCTTAGGATTCCATGTTCACCTGTCACTGTCGCAGCCCCAGAGGTCGTCGGGTTAAGACAGCCCAGGCGAAACTGCAGGTTCCGAGTATACAGACGTGGAGACCTCAAAAGAATATAAAGCAGAATCGTGATTCTGATCTGTCCCAAAGCATCAGTTGATCCTGATGCGAATTATCCTGTAACCTAGAGGACAATTGTTCCACAACCTACCTGCTCCGGACAAGGTCGAACCCCTGCTGTCGCATATGTCTCTCAGATGGATCCCTCAGCAAGGTTGCCCCAGGAAAAACGGCAGCCTGTTGGACCGGCGATACATTGAGGGGTATACCCTGGAGAGGCCTGATATCGTTTCCTGCTATCTGCGGGAAAAGGATAGGCAAACAAACATTGTTCGACACCTGAAATTGTGAATTCGGATGTTTCCGGCCGCCTACCGGAGCATGCCCAGCTCATTCGAAACTGAACAAGTCGCTGTCATTTCTTCCTTGGCGTCAAAACCCCGAGGGACCTGAAGTGTCCGACCTCTTTACCTGCAGCACCAGACGAACTGCTGTACAATACGCCTCAATATCCTGAGATACTGGTTCAGACTCCACCGAAACATAATCAGTATCTCGTGTAACATGGAGGTTAGCAAGATCCTTTTAGAAACCTGAAAACGTGCAGTCGGATGTCTCCAGGACCCAGAGACACTGGTTCGGACTCCACCGGAAACAGACATCCTCAGTATCCCGGACATCTATTGCCTCCTTCAAGAGAGCTCTCATCCGCAGCGTCGTGTAACACTGAGGTTAGCAACCTCCTTTTAGAAACCTGGGTAGAAGAAATGACGGACGGGGTCTCTGGCAACGGCGACCCCACCTGCATAAGCCGAGCTGCCCAAACAGGAACGTCCTGCAGCTGCATTGAGGGCTAATCAGATGGCTCCACCGCACAATCTACACATAACAGGGAATTCTCTGTCCTGGGTGTTACGTTTAAACGAAAAGAGAAAAGACAGGTTAAAGAAGTGTAACCCTCTATAAACTCTGCACTATAACGTGCAGTGATAGGCACATATCCCTTAAAGTTGGCTGTTCAGATGTCCCCGCTATAAGCGTACCGAGCCACTGCGGCTATTTGGCTGATATCACACACATTCCCCCAAATTACACACAGTATTATTACCAAGTGAAACAAAAGAGTAATAAAGGGGTGATAACACCCGCCCTGTATGTAGAGTACTGCTAATTTAGTAAGCTCAGCTGGTTGCCCAAAATGGTGGCCAGCCTGTGAGTAAAGCCGGGGGAAAAATTAATGTGGCAGGGTGAAGATATGTGGGACGTGAACCCAGGTCTGCGTTATTATAATATATGTTGGTGGAGCTTGTAGTTCTATCTTATTGTAAATATTCAGTGAGCCTAACTGTGCCCTGATAAAGAGCAGTAGTGAGCTGACTCCATATTCCATAAACAGGGGACTCCGTGTTGAATTAACAGCCATAGCCCCCCCGACAAAGGAGCACTGACCTGAGAGTTAGGTTTAAGCCCCCCCCCCCACTATGGCGCCTAACTTTAAAATCAACGGCGCTAGTTGATTATATATGCATATATAGATATAATCCAATATATTATATATAAAACAAACTATATAAAATATAATATAATATACATACAACAAAATATGTATATGTATATATATATATATATATATATATATACAGAAAGTTAAACTCCGGCACTTGGATATGTCCCTGACACGGGACTGTCTTGCTCAGGTGCCCTCCTCCGTGGATTACGTCCACCTTAGATACAAACACGAAAAAACGAGGCGGCACTCGGAGTCTTCAAAATAGCAGCAAACTTTGTATTAGTGCAGATCAACGTTTCGGGGTCTCCCCCTTCGTCAGGATTAGTGCAAAATGACAAATAGTGCAAATAAATACAACTCACCCCCAATCAGAACATCCCCGCATGCTGATGTCGCTGGCCGCAGCCGCCGGATCTCCGGACTGACGTCACCCGCGTCTCAGCGGAAGTGACGCGTCAGGAGCCCGGCGGTGCGTCCATGGCAACGCACCCTGGTAACGGAGCTGTAAACAACATTCAATTGAGAAGCCTAGTGCCAACGTGACACAGCCACCTAAAGTGCTCACTGCTGTATGCTGCAGTTTCAAGTTTAAAAACATACAGTGATAACCAAATATAGTACCAGGTTACTAAACGACACATCAGTGATAAAAACAAATGTTATAAGGAAAACAGAATGCACACGCAAACAGCCAAAGATTAAAAATGCACATTGATGACCTGCAACAAACCGGCAGTTATTAGATATACATGTAATTCTTAGTTATTATTGCATCTATCCCAAGAGCCAGGTATCTCATCCTAGATAAAATTGATAAGCCCTAGATTATCATTAAGGCCCACCGGTCTAAGGGTGTTAAGCCTATGGATCCACCGGGATTCCAGCTGCAGTAGCTTTTTCCCTCTGTTGCCACCTCGCATAGAATCAGGCACGTGATCAATTATTCTATGTTTAAAGGTGGCCATCGTGTGTCGGTGCTCCAAAAAGTGTTTGGCCACAGGTTGGTCGCCCTTACCTGTTGACAGGGCATTCCTAATGGCCAAACGGTGCTGTGCCATCCTGATCTTAAACTGGCACTCAGTTTTGCCTATGTAGTATCTGCCGCAAGGGCACATGATGGCATACACCACGAATTTGGTGGTGCACGTGAGAGGCCATCTAATCGGGAATTTTTTCCCCGAACAGGGGTGCGCAATGTGATCGCCCACAGACATGTGCGAACACGTTGTGCACCCGGTGCATTTAAAGCAACCGTTCTTGCGTTTCAAAAAATGTTTCGGATCCTCTCTGAATTTGGCCATATCTGTTTTAACAAGCATATCTTTAATACTGCGCCCCTTCACAAAGGTAGGCATGATGCGGTGATGCTTCAACATTGGCAACTCAGGGTCAAAGGTGACCACCGGCCAAAGCTTTTTAATCTGTTTTTGGATATGTTGACTATGGACGGTAAACTCACTCACCCATGGGATAACATCACCTAACTTTTTCTTTCCTGCAGGGGCCAAGCAGTCGATTCTATTTCTTTTTACTGCCTTATTACGCGCTTGGGTTAACAATTTTTGTGGGTACCCCCTAGCTCTTAGCATGGCCTCCATCTCATCCAATTGTCTGTCCCTTTCCTGAAGATTGCTGTTAATTCTACATACTCTTAACAGTTGAGCGTAAGGAACACCCCTGACTGTGGGGCTTGGATGGCAACTATCGCACCTCAAGATTGTATTGCGGTCGGTTGGTTTTTTATATAGGGACGTGGCCAACTTACCATCCCTGATTTTAATGTTCAAATCTAGAAAACAGATCTCATCTGGACTACTGCTCAATGTTAATTTAACAGGGCTATCAGTGGCATTATGTACCTCAATCATATTGGCCAAATCTGTTACGTCCCCATGCCACATTAGCAACAAGTCGTCTATGTATCTGAAATACAAAAACAATCTACTAGACACCGACCTGTTGGTAAAGAACAAACTGCGTTCGACCTCCCACATAAAGGCATTGGCAAACGAGGGTGCCACGGAAGATCCCATGGCACACCCCGTTTGCTGCCTGTAAAACTGCCCATCAAAACTAAAGAAATTGTGGGTAAGGGTGAATTCAAGCAATGTCATAAAGAAGTCGATATCGGGGCCAACATATAAGCTATTCCCAGTAATCAAATGTCGGACAGCCTGCATCCCCTGCCCATGGGGGATGCAGGTGTATAGGCTGGTGACATCGATCGTGGCTAGCGAAATGTCTGAAGGAATAACGTCCAGTGATGCAAATTTTTGTAATAAAGTGGTGGAATCTTTAAGGTGAGTGAAAGTTCCCTGTACACAGGGCTGCAAATAACTGTCCAGAAAGATGGCCACCGGTTCGCACAGAGACCCACGGGCAGAGATGATAGGTCTGCCCGGGGGTCTCTGTGCGTCTTTGTGGATTTTTGGTATGATGTAGAACAAGGGAGACACGGGATATTCAAGCAGTAATTTATCGGAAATCTCAGAAGAGATGATGTCCTCATCCTTAGCCTGCTGTAAGATACTTTTTAGTTCGGCCTGGTAAATCGCCGACGGATCATGTGGGAGCCTGCAATAGGTGGCTTCATCGCTGAGCAGTCTCAGGCATTCAGCCCGGTAGTCTGTGATCTCCTGGACCACAATCGCCCCTCCCTTATCCTCACCGCGGACCACGATGTCCTTCCTCTTACTTAAATCACGCAAGGCCATCCTTTCATCATGCTGCAGGTTATGTGATCTATGCCAATCCCGCGTATGCCCCGCTGCTTCCACCATCCTGTAAAAAGTTTTAAGAGAGGCATTTTGTGTAATGGGATCAAAACGCGACCTGGGGCCCAATCTCTGGATCCTAGGTGGTAACTGGTCTCTCTGTTTACCAGGTGGTTGCTTGCCAAAATACTCTTTCAGTTTTAAAGAACGATGCAGTTTATAAGCGTTGACCTTCCAATCAAACTCGTCACCATAAGTCGTTGGGACGAACGAAAGTCCTTTACTAAGGACTTTTGTTTCCGCCAGAGTGAGCGGGGTGTTGGACAGATTGAAGATCAACGCTTCTTCTCCCTGGGTAGCCTGGGACGGGTTCTGTCTTTTGTTCTGACCGCCTCGTCGCGTCCGTTTCTGTTTCCTCCACGTGCCGAATATTCTGCACGGATATTTACCCCTAAAGGGGATTCACGTTGCACAGAGGAGGTTGCTGGAGTGCGGGCGTCATCAGACTCACTCGCCGAGGTGTTCTCAAACCGTTCAGGCTGCTTCGTTCTACGGAACCGTTGGAACTTACCACCGCCTGATGTATTGGTGGTGGTTCCCAGCCATGGGTACACTCGATGGAAGGTGTAATCAAGCTGTACTTTAGAAAGCTTTTCTTTTTTAAATTTTAACAGGTTATTCTTGTATTGTTCCACCTGTTCGTTTAATTTTGTCAACCAGGCTGTCGACTGTTCCGCTGCCAATAATGGGGCATGTTCTTGCTCGAAGGTGGCTATGTGCTCTCTTGTTTTGCTATGCTCTCTAGTGGATTCCTCGATCACCAAAAGGATCAGATCCATAGAGCATTTATTAAGTATGGAGATCCACTTTTTGCAGAATTCCATATTGTACCGCCCAATGGTGGGTACATTATGTACCCTGAAACCCCTTGGGAGCTGTTTGGCCCGGTAATAATCAGAGAGTGTCCGGCAATGGTACAGATAATCAAGTTCCCTCTTTCGTAGCCTTAATAGCTCCTTAAAGGCTTCCTCATTGGTAGTTACTAATGGTTCGGAGAACACCGGCTCTTTATGCAAGATGTTTTCTGCCTCCAGATCTGAAAAACTGAGAGTGTCATAGGTATCGCAATGTAAGAGAAATGAAGTAAAGTCCCCTGACTCAGTGGAAGGTGTAGCCATGATAAGCTGCAGACAAAAACGTGCTGTTGTCCGTAAAGTGCTGATGTGCAGTCAAAAGTGCTTGCAGTGCCAATGTGAACTTGTGAAAATAATAAAGGAAAGATGATCCTGTGGATGAAGAGATGTATCCAAGTATATGAAGCACCAGTGCCTTGAGTTCAGAGCCTCCGTGCCTGCACGGCACCTGGGAGCCCGGATACGTACAGAAAGTTAAACTCCGGCACTTGGATATGTCCCTGACACGGGACTGTCTTGCTCAGGTGCCCTCCTCCGTGGATTACGTCCACCTTAGATACAAACACGAAAAAACGAGGCGGCACTCGGAGTCTTCAAAATAGCAGCAAACTTTGTATTAGTGCAGATCAACGTTTCGGGGTCTCCCCCTTCGTCAGGATTAGTGCAAAATGACAAATAGTGCAAATAAATACAACTCACCCCCAATCAGAACATCCCCGCATGCTGATGTCGCTGGCCGCAGCCGCCGGATCTCCGGACTGACGTCACCCGCGTCTCAGCGGAAGTGACGCGTCAGGAGCCCGGCGGTGCGTCCATGGCAACGCACCCTGGTAACGGAGCTGTAAACAACATTCAATTGAGAAGCCTAGTGCCAACGTGACACAGCCACCTAAAGTGCTCACTGCTGTATGCTGCAGTTTCAAGTTTAAAAACATACAGTGATAACCAAATATAGTACCAGGTTACTAAACGACACATCAGTGATAAAAACAAATGTTATAAGGAAAACAGAATGCACACGCAAACAGCCAAAGATTAAAAATGCACATTGATGACCTGCAACAAACCGGCAGTTATTAGATATACATGTAATTCTTAGTTATTATTGCATCTATCCCAAGAGCCAGGTATCTCATCCTAGATAAAATTGATAAGCCCTAGATTATCATTAAGGCCCACCGGTCTAAGGGTGTTAAGCCTATGGATCCACCGGGATTCCAGCTGCAGTAGCTTTTTCCCTCTGTTGCCACCTCGCATAGAATCAGGCACGTGATCAATTATTCTATGTTTAAAGGTGGCCATCGTGTGTCGGTGCTCCAAAAAGTGTTTGGCCACAGGTTGGTCGCCCTTACCTGTTGACAGGGCATTCCTAATGGCCAAACGGTGCTGTGCCATCCTGATCTTAAACTGGCACTCAGTTTTGCCTATGTAGTATCTGCCGCAAGGGCACATGATGGCATACACCACGAATTTGGTGGTGCACGTGAGAGGCCATCTAATCGGGAATTTTTTCCCCGAACAGGAGTGCGCAATGTGATCGCCCACAGACATGTGCGAACACGTTGTGCACCCGGTGCATTTAAAGCAACCGTTCTTGCGTTTCAAAAAATGTTTCGGATCCTCTCTGAATTTGGCCATATCTGTTTTAACAAGCATATCTTTAATACTGCGCCCCTTCACAAAGGTAGGCATGATGCGGTGATGCTTCAACATTGGCAACTCAGGGTCAGAGGTGACCACCGGCCAAAGCTTTTTAATCTGTTTTTGGATATGTTATAGGGACGTGGCCAACTTACCATCCCTGATTTTAATGTTCAAATCACGGGCAGAGATGATAGGTCTGCCCGGGGGGTTTCTTTAGTTTTTCGTGGTGTATGCCATCATGTGCCCTTGCGGCAGATACTACATAGGCAAAACTGAGTGCCAGTTTAAGATCAGGATGGCACAGCACCGTTTGGCCATTAGGAATGCCCTGTCAACAGGTAAGGGCGACCAACCTGTGGCCAAACACTTTTTGGAGCACCGACACACGATGGCCACCTTTAAACATAGAATAATTGATCACGTGCCTGATTCTATGCGAGGTGGCAACAGAGGGAAAAAGCTACTGCAGCTGGAATCCCGGTGGATCCATAGGCTTAACACCCTTAGACCGGTGGGCCTTAATGATAATCTAGGGCTTATCAATTTTATCTAGGATGAGATACCTGGCTCTTGGGATAGATGCAATAATAACTAAGAATTACATGTATATCTAATAACTGCCGGTTTGTTGCAGGTCATCAATGTGCATTTTTAATCTTTGGCTGTTTGCGTGTGCATTCTGTTTTCCTTATAACATTTGTTTTTATCACTGATGTGTCGTTTAGTAACCTGGTACTATATTTGGTTATCACTGTATGTTTTTAAACTTGAAACTGCAGCATACAGCAGTGAGCACTTTAGGTGGCTGTGTCACGTTGGCACTAGGCTTCTCAATTGAATGTTGTTTACAGCTCCGTTACCAGGGTGCGTTGCCATGGACGCACCGCCGGGCTCCTGACGCGTCACTTCCGCTGAGACGCGGGTGACGTCAGTCCGGAGATCCGGCGGCTGCGGCCAGCGACATCAGCATGCGGGGATGTTCTGATTGGGGGTGAGTTGTATTTATTTGCACTATTTGTCATTTTGCACTAATCCTGACGAAGGGGGAGACCCCGAAACGTTGATCTGCACTAATACAAAGTTTGCTGCTATTTTGAAGACTCCGAGTGCCGCCTCGTTTTTTCGTGTTTGTATCTAAGGTGGACGTAATCCACGGAGGAGGGCACCTGAGCAAGACAGTCCCGTGTCAGGGACATATCCAAGTGCCGGAGTTTAACTTTCTGTACGTATCCGGGCTCCCAGGTGCCGTGCAGGCACGGAGGCTCTGAACTCAAGGCACTGGTGCTTCATATACTTGGATACATCTCTTCATCCACAGGATCATCTTTCCTTTATTATTTTCACAAGTTCACATTGGCACTGCAAGCACTTTTGACTGCACATCAGCACTTTACGGACAACAGCACGTTTTTGTCTGCAGCTTATCATGGCTACACCTTCCACTGAGTCAGGGGACTTTACTTCATTTCTCTTACATTGCGATACCTATGACACTCTCAGTTTTTCAGATCTGGAGGCAGAAAACATCTTGCATAAAGAGCCGGTGTTCTCCGAACCATTAGTAACTACCAATGAGGAAGCCTTTAAGGAGCTATTAAGGCTACGAAAGAGGGAACTTGATTATCTGTACCATTGCCGGACACTCTCTGATTATTACCGGGCCAAACAGCTCCCAAGGGGTTTCAGGGTACATAATGTACCCACCATTGGGCGGTACAATATGGAATTCTGCAAAAAGTGGATCTCCATACTTAATAAATGCTCTATGGATCTGATCCTTTTGGTGATCGAGGAATCCACTAGAGAGCATAGCAAAACAAGAGAGCACATAGCCACCTTCGAGCAAGAACATGCCCCATTATTGGCAGCGGAACAGTCGACAGCCTGGTTGACAAAATTAAACGAACAGGTGGAACAATACAAGAATAACCTGTTAAAATTTAAAAAAGAAAAGCTTTCTAAAGTACAGCTTGATTACACCTTCCATCGAGTGTACCCATGGCTGGGAACCACCACCAATACATCAGGCGGTGGTAAGTTCCAACGGTTCCGTAGAACGAAGCAGCCTGAACGGTTTGAGAACACCTCGGCGAGTGAGTCTGATGACGCCCGCACTCCAGCAACCTCCTCTGTGCAACGTGAATCCCCTTTAGGGGTAAATATCCGTGCAGAATATTCGGCACGTGGAGGAAACAGAAACGGACGCGACGAGGCGGTCAGAACAAAAGACAGAACCCGTCCCAGGCTACCCAGGGAGAAGAAGCGTTGATCTTCAATCTGTCCAACACCCCGCTCACTCTGGCGGAAACAAAAGTCCTTAGTAAAGGACTTTCGTTCGTCCCAACGACTTATGGTGACGAGTTTGATTGGAAGGTCAACGCTTATAAACTGCATCGTTCTTTAAAACTGAAAGAGTATTTTGGCAAGCAACCACCTGGTAAACAGAGAGACCAGTTACCACCTAGGATCCAGAGATTGGGCCCCAGGTCGCGTTTTGATCCCATTACACAAAATGCCTCTCTTAAAACTTTTTACAGGATGGTGGAAGCAGCGGGGCATACGCGGGATTGGCATAGATCACATAACCTGCAGCATGATGAAAGGATGGCCTTGCGTGATTTAAGTAAGAGGAAGGACATCGTGGTCCGCGGTGAGGATAAGGGAGGGGCGATTGTGGTCCAGGAGATCACAGACTACCGGGCTGAATGCCTGAGACTGCTCAGCGATGAAGCCACCTATTGCAGGCTCCCACATGATCCGTCGGCGATTTACCAGGCCGAACTAAAAAGTATCTTACAGCAGGCTAAGGATGAGGACATCATCTCTTCTGAGATTTCCGATAAATTACTGCTTGAATATCCCGTGTCTCCCTTGTTCTACATCATACCAAAAATCCACAAAGACGCACAGAGACCCCCGGGCAGACCTATCATCTCTGCCCGTGGGTCTCTGTGCGAACCGGTGGCCATCTTTCTGGACAGTTATTTGCAGCCCTGTGTACAGGGAACTTTCACTCACCTTAAAGATTCCACCACTTTATTACAAAAATTTGCATCACTGGACGTTATTCCTTCAGACATTTCGCTAGCCACGATCGATGTCACCAGCCTATACACCTGCATCCCCCATGGGCAGGGGATGCAGGCTGTCCGACATTTGATTACTGGGAATAGCTTATATGTTGGCCCCGATATCGACTTCTTTATGACATTGCTTGAATTCACCCTTACCCACAATTTCTTTAGTTTTGATGGGCAGTTTTACAGGCAGCAAACGGGGTGTGCCATGGGATCTTCCGTGGCACCCTCGTTTGCCAATGCCTTTATGTGGGAGGTCGAACGCAGTTTGTTCTTTACCAACAGGTCGGTGTCTAGTAGATTGTTTTTGTATTTCAGATACATAGACGACTTGTTGCTAATGTGGCATGGGGACGTAACAGATTTGGCCAATATGATTGAGGTACATAATGCCACTGATAGCCCTGTTAAATTAACATTGAGCAGTAGTCCAGATGAGATCTGTTTTCTAGATTTGAACATTAAAATCAGGGATGGTAAGTTGGCCACGTCCCTATATAAAAAACCAACCGACCGCAATACAATCTTGAGGTACGATAGTTGCCATCCAAGCCCCACAGTCAGGGGTGTTCCTTACGCCCAACTGTTAAGAGTATGTAGAATTAACAGCAATCTTCAGGAAAGGGACAGACAATTGGATGAGATGGAGGCCAGGCTAAGAGCTAGGGGGTACCCACAAAAATTGTTAACCCAAGCGCGTAATAAGGCAGTAAAAAGAAATAGAATCGACTGCTTGGCCCCTGCAGGAAAGAAAAAGTTAGGTGATGTTATCCCATGGGTGAGTGAGTTTACCGTCCATAGTCAACATATCCAAAAACAGATTAAAAAGCTTTGGCCGGTGGTCACCTCTGACCCTGAGTTGCCAATGTTGAAGCATCACCGCATCATGCCTACCTTTGTGAAGGGGCGCAGTATTAAAGATATGCTTGTTAAAACAGATATGGCCAAATTCAGAGAGGATCCGAAACATTTTTTGAAACGCAAGAACGGTTGCTTTAAATGCACCGGGTGCACAACGTGTTCGCACATGTCTGTGGGCGATCACATTGCGCACCCCTGTTCGGGGGAAAAATTCCCGATTAGATGGCCTCTCACGTGCACCACCAAATTCGTGGTGTATGCCATCATGTGCCCTTGCGGCAGATACTACATAGGCAAAACTGAGTGCCAGTTTAAGATCAGGATGGCACAGCACCGTTTGGCCATTAGGAATGCCCTGTCAACAGGTAAGGGCGACCAGCCTGTGGCCAAACACTTTTTGGAGCACAGACACACGATGGCCACCTTTAAACATAGAATAATTGATCACGTGCCTGATTCTATGCGAGGTGGCAACAGAGGGAAAAAGCTACTGCAGCTGGAATCCCGGTGGATCCATAGGCTTAACACCCTTAGACCGGTGGGCCTTAATGATAATCTAGGGCTTATCAATTTTATCTAGGATGAGATACCTGGCTCTTGGGATAGATGCAATAATAACTAAGAATTACATGTATATCTAATAACTGCCGGTTTGTTGCAGGTCATCAATGTGCATTTTTAATCTTTGGCTGTTTGCGTGTGCATTCTGTTTTCCTTATAACATTTGTTTTTATCACTGATGTGTCGTTTAGTAACCTGGTACTATATTTGGTTATCACTGTATGTTTTTAAACTTGAAACTGCAGCATACAGCAGTGAGCACTTTAGGTGGCTGTGTCACGTTGGCACTAGGCTTCTCAATTGAATGTTGTTTACAGCTCCGTTACCAGGGTGCGTTGCCATGGACGCACCGCCGGGCTCCTGACGCGTCACTTCCGCTGAGACGCGGGTGACGTCAGTCCGGAGATCCGGCGGCTGCGGCCAGCGACATCAGCATGCGGGGATGTTCTGATTGGGGGTGAGTTGTATTTATTTGCACTATTTGTCATTTTGCACTAATCCTGACGAAGGGGGAGACCCCGAAACGTTGATCTGCACTAATACAAAGTTTGCTGCTATTTTGAAGACTCCGAGTGCCGCCTCGTTTTTTCGTGTTTGTATATATATATATATATATATATATATATATATATATATATGTGTGCCACAGGAGGAACACATTGAGAAAAACTACTCACTGCAGTGATGAGAAGTGTCCATCACAGCAAGCAGTGGAGTCCGGGTAGGTTTTCCCTGCAGAGAGGAAATGGCCGCCAGTACCAACCGAGCCGCAGGTGGCCGCCGGGAGCCGAGGTCCAAGACGGGAGTAAGCCCCGCCCCCGATATAGCGCCCAAATTTAAAAACTTTACACTTCCAGCACGAAGTCAGCGGGGAGCGTCCTGCCTCCCCCGCCGGTCACACAAGCAGCGGCCGGGGAGCTGAGCCCGCCGAGCAGAGCGGGAGAAAGCTCCGCCCCCTATTTTCTGATGTTCAAAGCTGTTGGCCCTGGACGGGATCTGAACCCGGGTCCTTACCAAGCTCCGGCACAAACTTAGCGGGGAGCGCCCCGCATCCCGACGACCCTGCGAGCCGCGGCCGGGGAGCGGGGGCGCTTAGCCCGCCAGGTCGAGCGGGATTAAGCTCCGCCCCCCTAGTAATGGCACCTAAATATAAAATTATAAAGGTGCTTTTTTTTTTAAGTCATGCAAACTGTTACACAGCCCATACTGTATGAGTGGAGGGGGGTTAGACCAGGGACCCTGAGCGTGGCCCCCCTGTATGGGAGCAGGGAGTGAGGTGTATGTCTGTACTCACCGCTGCTTGCAGGATCCTGATGGAGTGGCCCCGACACGCGCCGCACGCAGCGGTGTCCGACCACTTATACTCACCGCTGCCATGCTGCCGGAATCTTCTGCTGGTGGAGCGGCCCCGACACGCGCCGCACGCAGCGGTGTCCGGCCAGCACAGGAGAGCTCAGTGTCTCCCTCAGCCGGGGCCCATCCCGAGCCGCACGCAGCTGCGATGGGACCCCGCCGGCAGCTCCCGCGGTGCAGACTGGCAGTGGCAGAGCTGCCAGTCTGTGTGTGTAAGAAAGAAAAATAAAAATTTGAAAGAAAAAAGAAAAAATTCTTCAGCTAAAACCCAAGTGAACCAGCTCCCTCGGGCACTAACTAAGACTGGCTTGGAGGGGAGATAGTAGGGGAGGAGCTAGCCACAGTGTTAGAATTTTAAAGTGCCAGCTCCCAATTACTGCCTACTATTTCCCCATTGTAACTACGCTCCAGTGGCCCCTAGTGGATGAAGGAGAAAAGTAGAATAGTCCACAATAGGTTCACAGCTGTCAGGGTTCAGGGTATTGCAGTCGAAGTAGCCCCACTAATGCGTTTTGCTGGAATTAACCTGGATGAGAAAGTCATGTGAAGTGTGACAATACAAGTTAAGGACTCTGCCCACACACGCATCATCATATCTGCTTCTGCTTCGGTGGATAACTGCAGCTAAACAGGACTTAAGGGAGTGATGAGACCCGAGGACGCTCGGGGAGTGGTAAACAGAAGGCTGCGCAGACAGCTTTACACTAGTAAGTGTGCCTACAAATACGCTGACTTTTTTTATATTCCGCCTCCCGAATACCCCTAAGTGACTGCATTTAAAACCGGATTAACTAATGAGAGCAACCAAACGCTGCCACACTGTTGTTCATGGACTGCCTGTGATGGGATATATAGCTGTACAGGTTGAGTATCCCATATCCAAATATTCCGAAATACGGAATATTCCGAAATACGGACTTTTTTGAGTGAGACTGAGATAGTGAAACCTTTGTTTTTTGATGGCTCAATGTACACAAACTTTGTTTAATACACAAAGTTATTAAAAATATTGTATTAAATTACCTTTAGGCTGTGTGTATAAGGTGTATATGAAACATAAATGAATTGTGTGAATGTAGACACACTTTGTTTAATGCACAAAGTTATAAAAAATATTGGCTAAAATTACTTTCAGGCTGTGTGTATAAGGTGTATATGTAACACAAATGCTTTCTGTGCTTAGATTTAGGTCCCGTTACCATGATATCTCATTATGGTATGCAATTATTCCAAAATACGGAAAAATCCCATATCCAAAATACCTCTGGTCCCAAGCATTTTGGATAAGGGAGACTCAACCTGTATAACTAAATCACCCTTTCTAGGTTAATCAGGCAGCTGCTTCATAAACGCTGCATCCTTTGCAATACACATCGTTTAAGCAGGACTTTAACTTGTTTGTTTGGATACATAACAATTGACTGCCCTATACAAGTGCACTTTACTATTTATGAAGCAGGATCAATCTTTTGATACTTTGTTTGAGCTACGGATACAATAATTACCCTTTGATCCCATAACATTAACATCTTGCCTTCCAATACCACTGAATTGGTTCATGTTTAAATATGTCTCATTAATTAAGGCTATTTGCTGTTTTTGAGGGACAATATTCCCCTTTTTTTAACACTTGTGTTTTATTTATTTTTATTGTCTTACTGTATGTGTATTGAATAAATTATACAAATATTGGAATATTCTTTTTGCAATTGCACAGTTCTTTTTCCCCTTTTTTATGAACTTGTTGTACCTGCTAAAGAACCCTGGATTCATCGGCATGGTCCGGTAATATATTATAATATCTGTATTTCCTCAGCAGCTGCAAACAGCTGTAAGACATATACAGAATGGACTGTGATAATTAACATCTGAACCATAGAATTTGGTGCAACTACAGCACGTATTTTAGGGTTTAATTGGGATTGCATTTAAAAATTATTCTTTTAACGATGAATGTACGTTTTCGTGTGCAATAATGATTAAATATATCTTTTTAAAGATTTTCTAAGTGAAATTGTGACTGTTCTTAATAGCGCTGTTACCTTTTGTATTTCATTTCTGACTTATCTTTACATTTCAGACAAACATACCCCCTTATACATGGAATGATGTACTCTTTAGATCACACTAGTGTAATTGCTTCTTTAGGGGTTTATGCTGTATACTTTACATGCCTCCTCTCACTTATGATAAACGAACAACAAATAAAGCAGGAGGAGCTAGGAAGTATGAAAAAAAAGGCTTCATCCAGTTGATGCCTCTGATTTATTATACTGGAAAGGACATGCTGCATATATATATGCATCAATCGTTTACTAACATCAAGTCATATTTGTCACAGGATCCTTGTATCAGTAGAAAATGTAGCACAGTCAGTCTCCATGTTATGTCACAGTTCAAAACATCTCATCTTGACACATTATTTCTTTTTAGTCATTGCGGCTTCTGCTAATCGAGCTTCGGCGGCAGCTTGAAGGACAATACGTCGCTCTTCTAGGAACTTGCCATATTCCTCTGCTGACAGACTGAAGAGACAAGACACAATGCAGGAGACTGATGTAAAGATCAATCTTAGTACTCAGAAAATTGTCACAATTCTTAACGTTCACCTAGTGAGTTCCTAAGCCAAATGAATGTGTATTTTATTGCTTCTTTCTATAGTTCTAATATTGAATGTTTTATTTAATTTAATTTATCTCTCCAATACTCCCTTTGAGACGATACATATGACTGAAGCAGTCTGGTCTGGCAGAGACATTGGGTATATTACTAGTATATTAGAATCCTGTAAGGTAAACATTTTGGGATAGGTAAAGCATTGCAAAGTACACTAGTGCCATATTAATAAATGATATTAATGCAGTCATTTAGATAGAATTAAAAACTTTAGACCTTGTCTATTGACTGCAGAAAATAAGAATTTACTTACCGATAATTCTATTTCTCGTAGTCCGTAGTGGATGCTGGGAACTCCGTAAGGACCATGGGGAATAGCGGCTCCGCAGGAGACTGGGCACAAAAGTAAAGCTTTAGGACTACCTGGTGTGCACTGGCTCCTCCCCCTATGACCCTCCTCCAAGCCTCAGTTAGGATACTGTGCCCGGACGAGCGTACACAATAAGGAAGGATTTTGAATCCCGGGTAAGACTCATACCAGCCACACCAATCACACCGTATAACCTGTGATCTGAACCCAGTTAACAGCATGATAACAGAGGAGCCTCTGGAAAGATGGCTCACAACAATAATAACCCGATTTTTGTAACAATAACTATGTACAAGTATTGCAGACAATCCGCACATGGGATGGGCGCCCAGCATCCACTACGGACTACGAGAAATAGAATTATCGGTAAGTAAATTCTTATTTTCTCTGACGTCCTAGTGGATGCTGGGAACTCCGTAAGGACCATGGGGATTATACCAAAGCTCCCAAACGGGCGGGAGAGTGCGGATGACTCTGCAGCACCGAATGAGAGAACTCCAGGTCCTCCTCAGCCAGGGTATCAAATTTGTAGAATTTAGCAAACGTGTTTGCCCCTGACCAAGTAGCTGCTCGGCAAAGTTGTAACGCCGAGACCCCTCGGGCAGCCGCCCAAGATGAGCCCACCTTCCTTGTGGAATGGGCTTTCACAGATTTTGGCTGTGGCAGGCCTGCCACAGAATGTGCAAGCTGAATTGTACTACAAATCCAGCGAGCAATAGTCTGCTTAGAAGCAGGAGCACCCAGCTTGTTGGGTGCATACAGGATAAACAGCGAGTCAGATTTCCTGACTCCAGCCGTCCTGGAAACATATATTTTCAGGGCCCTGACTACGTCCAGCAACTTGGAGTCCTCCAAGACCCTAGTAGCCGCAGGTACCACAATAGGCTGGTTCAGGTGAAACGCTGAAACCACCTTAGGGAGAAATTGAGGACGAGTCCTCAATTCTGCCCTGTCCGAATGAAAAATTAGGTAAGGGCTTTTATAGGATAAAGCCGCCAATTCTGAGACACGCCTGGCTGAAGCCAGGGCCAACAGCATTACCACTTTCCATGTGAGATATTTTAAGTCCACAGTGGTGAGTGGTTCAAACCAATGTGATTTTAGGAACCCCAAAACTACATTGAGATCCCAAGGTGCCACTGGAGGCACAAAAGGAGGTTGTATATGCAGTACCCCCTTGACAAACGTCTGAACTTCAGGAACTGAAGCCAGTTCTTTCTGGAAGAAAATTGACAGGGCCGAAATTTGAACCTTAATGGACCCTAATTTTAGGCCCATAGACAGTCCTGTTTGCAGGAAATGCAGGAAACGACCCAGTTGAAATTCCTCTGTAGGGGCCTTCCTGGCCTCGCACCACGCAACATATTTACGCCAAATACGGTGATAATGTTGTGCGGTTACATCCTTCCTGGCTTTGATCAGGGTAGGGATGACTTCATCCGGAATGCCTTTTTCCTTCAGGATCCGGTGTTCAACCGCCATGCCGTCAAACGCAGCCGCGGTAAGTCTTGGAACAGACAGGGTCCCTGCTGGAGCAGATCCCTTCTTAGAGGTAGAGGCCACGGTTCCTCTGTGAGCATCTCTTGAAGTTCCGGGTACCAAGCCCTTCTTGGCCAATCCGGAGCCACGAGTATAGTCCTTACTTCTCTCCTTCTTATGATTCTCAGTACCTTGGGTATGAGGCAGAGGAGGGAACACATACACTGACTGGTACACCCACGGTGTTACCAGAGCGTCCACAGCTATTGCCTGAGGGTCCCTTGACCTGGCGCAATACCTGTCTAGTTTTTTGTTGAGGCGGGACGCCATCATGTCCACCTTTGGTTTTTCCCAACGGTTTACAATCATGTGGAAGACTTCTGGATGAAGTCCCCACTCTCCCGGGTGGAGGTCGTGTCTGCTGAGGAAGTCTGCTTCCCAGTTGTCCACTCCCGGAATGAACACTGCTGACAGTGCTATCACATGATTTTCCGCCCAGCGAAGAATCCTTGCAGCTTCTGCCATTGCCCTCCTGCTTCTCGTGCCGCCCTGTCTGTTTACGTGGGCGACTGCCGTGATGTTGTCCGACTGGATCAACACCGGCTGACCCTGAAGCAGAGGTCTTGCTTGGCTTAGAGCATTGTAAATGGCCCTTAGTTCCAGGATATTTATGTGAAGTGACGTTTCCAGGCTTGACCACAAGCCCTGGAAATTTCTTCCCTGTGTGACTGCTCCCCAGCCTCTCAGGCTGGCATCCGTGGTCACCAGGATCCAGTCCTGAATGCCGAATCTGCGGCCCTCTAGAAGATGAGCACTCTGCAACCACCACAGGAGAGACACTCTTGTCCTTGGGGACAGGGTTATCCGCTGATGCATGTGAAGATGCGATCCGGACCATTTGTCCAGCAGATCCCACTGAAATGTTCTTGCGTGGAATCTGCCGAATGGAATCGCTTCGTAGGAAGCCACCATTTTTCCCAGGACCCTTGTGCATTGATGCACTGAGACCCGGTCTGGTTTCAGGAGGTTTCTGACTAACTCGGATAACTCCCTGGCTTTTTCTTCCGGAAGAAACACCTTTTTCTGGACTGTGTCCAGAATCATCCCTAGGAACAGCAGACGTGTCGTCGGAATCAGCTGTGATTTTGGGATATTTAGAATCCACCCGTGCTGTCGTAACACTACTTGAGATAGTGCTACTCCGACTACTAACCGTTCCTTGGATCTTGCCCTTATCAGGAGATCGTCCAAGTAAGGGATAATTAAGACGCCTTCTCTTCGAAGAAGTATCATCATTTCGGCCATTACCTTGGTAAAGACCCGGGGTGCCATGGACAATCCAAACGGCAGCGTCTGAAACTGATAGTGACAGTTCTGTACCACAAACCTGAGGTACCCTTGGTGAGAAGGGTAAATTGGGACATGGAGGTAAGCATCCTTGATGTCCAGAGACACCATATAGTCCCCTCCTTCCAGGTTCGCGATCACTGCTCTGAGTGACTCCATCTTGAACTTGAACCTTTGTATGTAAGTGTTCAAAGATTTCAGATTTAAAATAAGATTTTACTTACCGATAAATCTATTTCTCATAGTCCGTAGTGGATGCTGGGGACTCCGTCAGGACCATGGGGAATAGCGGCTCCGCAGGAGACAGGGCACAAAAGCAAGCTTTTAGGATCACATGGTGTGTACTGGCTCCTCCCCCTATGACCCTCCTCCAAGCCTCAGTTAGGTACTGTGCCCGGACGAGCGTACACAATAAGGAAGGATCTTGAATCCCGGGTAAGACTCACACCAGCCACACCAATCACACCGTACAACTTGTGATTTGAACCCAGTTAACAGTATGATAACAATGAAGAAGCCTCTAAAAAAGATGGCTCACAACAATAATAACCCGATTTTTTGTAACAATAACTACGTACAAGTAATGCAGACAATCCGCACTTGGGATGGGCGCCCAGCATCCACTACGGACTATGAGAAATAGATTTATCGGTAAGTAAAATCTTATTTTCTCTAACGTCCTAGTGGATGCTGGGGACTCCGTCAGGACCATGGGGATTATACCAAAGCTCCCAAACGGGCGGGAGAGTGCGGATGACTCTGCAGCACCGAATGAGAGAACTCCAGGTCCTCCTCAGACAGGGTATCAAATTTGTAGAATTTAGCAAACGTGTTTGCCCCTGACCAAGTAGCTGCTCGGCAAAGTTGTAAAGCCGAGACCCCTCGGGCAGCCGCCCAAGATGAGCCCACCTTCCTTGTGGAATGGGCATTTACAGATTTTGGCTGTGGCAGGCCTGCCACAGAATGTGCAAGCTGAATTGTACTACAAATCCAACGAGCAATAGTCTGCTTAGAAGCAGGAGCACCCAGCTTTTTGGGTGCCTACAATATAAACAGCAAGTCAGACTTTCTGACTCCAGCCGTCCTGGAATTATATATATATATATATTTTCAGGGCCCTGACAACGTCTAGCAACTTGGAGTCCTCCAAGTCCCTAGTAGCCGCAGGCACCACAATAGGTTGTTTCAGGTGAAACGCTGACACCACCTTAGGAAGAAACTGGGGACGAGTCCGCAGTTCTGCCCTGTCCGAATGGAAAATTAAATATGGGCTTTTGTAAGACAAAGCCGCCAATTTTGACAATCGCCTGGCCGAGGCCAGGGCCAACAGCATGGTCACTTTCCATGTGAGATATTTCAAATCCACAGATTTGAGTGGTTCAAACCAATATGATTTGAGGAATCCCAACACTACGTTGAGATCCCACGGTGCCACTGGAGGCACACAAGGGCTGTATATGCAATACTCCCTTGACAACGTCTGGACTTCAGGAACTGAAGCCAATTCTTTCTAGAAGAAAATCTATAGGGCCGAAACTTGAACCTTAATGGACCCCAATTTGAGGCTCATAGACACTCCTGTTTGCAGGAAGTGCAGAAATCGACCTAGTTGAAATTTTTTCGTGGGGCCTTCCTGGCCTCACCCACGCAACATATTTTTACCACATGTGGTGATAACGTTGTGCGGTCACCTCCTTCCTGGCTTTGACCAGGGTAGGTATGACCTCTTCCGGAATGCCTTTTCCCTTAGGATCCGGCGTTCAAACCGCCATGCCGTCAAACGCAGTCGCGGTAAGTCTTGGAACAGACAAGGTCCCTGCTGGAGCAGGTCCTTTCTTAAAGGCCGATGCCACGGTTCCTCTTGGAACAGACATGGTACTTGCTGAAAGCAAATCCCTTCTTAGCTCCCGAGGCCCTTAGTCCTCTGTGAGCATCTCTTGAAGTTCCGGTTACCAAGTCCCTCTTGGCCAATCCGGAGCCACGAGTATAGTTCTTACTCCTCTATGTCTTATAATTCTCAATACCTTGGTTATGAGAAGCAGAGGAGGGAACACATACACCGACTGTTACACCCACGGTGTTACCAGGACGTCCACAGCTATCGCCTGAAGGTCTCGTGACCTGGCGCAATACCTGTCCCATTTTTTGTTCGGGCGGGACGCCATCATGTCCACCTTTGGTCTTTCCCAACGGTTCACAATCCTGCGGAAAACTTCCCGATGAAGTTCCCACTCTCCCGGGTGGAGGTCGTGCCTGCTGAGGAAGTCTGCTTCCCAGTCGTCCACTCCCGGAATGAACACTGCTGACAGTGCTATCACATGATTTTCCGCCTAGCGAAAAATCCTTGCAGTTTTGCCACTGCCCTCCTGCTTCTTGTGCCGCCCTTTCTGTTTACGTGGGCGACTGCCGTGATGTTATCCCACTGGATCAATACCGGCTGACCTTGAAGCAGAGGTCTTGCTAAGCTTAGAGCATTATAAATTTGCTCTTAGCTCCAGTATATTTATGTGGAGAGAATTCTCCAGACTTGATCACACTCCTTGTGTGACTGCTCCCCAGCCTCTCAGGCTGGCCTCCGTGGTCACCAGCATCCAATCCTGAATGCCGAATCTGCGGCCCTCTAGAAGATGAGCACTCTGTAATCACCACAGGAGAGACACCCTTGTCCTTGGATATAGGGTTATCCGCTGATGCATCTGAAGATGCGATCCGGACCATTTTTCCAGCAGATCCCACTGAAGAGTTCTTGCGTGAAATCTGCCGAATGGAAGCGCTTCGTAATAAGCCCCCATTTTTACCAGGACTCTTGTGCAATGATGCAGAGACACTTTTCCTGGTTTTAGGAGGATCCCGATTAGCTCGGATAACTCCCTGGCTTTCTCCTCTGGGAGAAACACCTTTTCCTGGACTGTGTCCAGAATCATCCCTAGGACCAGCAGACGTGTCGTCGGAACAACTGCGGTTTTGGAATATTTAGAATCCACCCGTGCTGTCGTAGAACTACTTGAGATAGTGCTACTCCGACCTCCAACTGTTCTCTGGACCTTGTTCTTATCAGGAGGTCGTCCATTTTCTTTGAAGACGAATCCTCCTTTCGGTCATTACCTTGGTAAGGACCCGGGATGCCTTGGACAATCCAACGGCATCGTCTTGAAACTGATAGTGACAGTTCTGTACCACGAACCTGAGGTACCCTTGGTGAGAAAAGGCAAATTTTGGGACATGGAGGTAAGCATCCCTGATGTCCCGGGACACCATATAGTCCCCTTGTTCTTTGCTATCACTGCTCTGAGTGACTCCATCTGGATTTGAACCCTTGTAAGTGTTCAAATTTTTCAGATTTAGAATAGGTCTCACCTAGCCTTCAGTACCACCATATAGTGTGGAGTAATACCCCTTTCCTTGTTGTCGGAGGGGTAATTTTATTATCACCTGCTGGGAATACAGCTTGTGAATTGTTTTCAATACTGCCTCCCTGTCGGAGGGAGACATTGGTACAGCAGACTACAGGAACCTGCGAGGGGGGAAACCTCTCGACATTCCAATCTGTACCCCTTGGATACTACTTGTAGGATCCAGGGGTCCTGTACGGTCCCAGCGTCATGCTGAGAACTTGGTAGAAGCGGTGGAGGGCTTCTGTTCCTGGGAATGGGCTGCCTGCTGCAGTCTTCTTCCCTTTCCTCTATCCCTGGGCAGATATGACTCTTATAGGGACGAAAGGACTGAGGCTGAAAAGATGGTGTCTTTTTCTGCAGAGATGTGACTTAGGGTAAAAAACGGTGGATTTTCCAGCAGTTGCCCTGGCCACCAGGTCCCATGGACCGACCCCAAATAACTCCTCCCCTTTATACGGCAATACATCTTTGTGCCGTTTGGAATCTGCATCACCTGACCACTGTCGTGTCCATAAACATCTTCTTGCAGATATGGACATCGCATTTACTCTTGATGCCAGAGTGCAAATATCCCTCTGCGCATCTCGCATATATAGAAATGCATCCTTTAAATGCTCTATAGTCAATAAAATACTGTCCCTGTCAAAGGTATCAATATTTTTAGTCAGGGAATCCGACCAAGCCACCTCAGCTCTGCACATCCAGGCTGAGGCGATCGCTGGTCGCAGTATAACACCAGCATGTGTGTGTATACTTTTTAGGATATTTTTCAGCCTCCTATCAGCTGGCTCCTTAAGTACGGCCCTATCCGTAGATGGTACCGCCACTTGTTCTGATAAGCGTGTGAGCGCCTTATCCACCCTGAGGGGTGTTTCCCACCGCGCCTTAACTTCTGGCGGGAAAGGGTATACCGCCAATAATTTTCTATCGGGGGAAACCCACGCATCATCACACACTTCATTTAATTTATCTGATTCAGGAAAAACTACAGGTAGTTTTTTCACCTCACACATAATACCCTTTTTTGTGGTACTTGGAGTATCAGAAATATGTAACACCTCCTTCATTGCCCTTAACGTGTGGCCCTAAAAGAAAATACGTTTGTTTCTTCACCGTCGACACTGAAAACAGTGTCCGTGTCTGGGTCTGTGTCGACCGACTGAGGTAAATGGGCATTTTACAGCCCCTGACGGTGTTTGAGACGCCTGGACAGATACTAATTTGTTCGCCAGCCCTCTCATGTCGTCAACCGGCTTGCAGCGTGTTGACATTGTCACGTAATTTCCATAAATAAGCCATCCATTCCGGTGTCGACTCCCTAGAGAGTGACATCACCATTACAGGCAATTTGCTCCGCCTCCTCACCAATATTTTCCTCATACATGTCGACACACACGTACCGACATACAGCACACACATAGGGAATGCTCTGATAGAGGACAGGACCCACTAGCCCTTTGGGGAGACAGAGGGAGAGTTTGCCAGCACACACCAAAACGCTATAATTATCCAGGGACAACCTTTATATAAGTGTTCCTCCCTTATAGCATTTTAATATATATACATATCGCCAAATCAGTGCCCCCCCTCTCTGTTTTAACCCTGTTTCTGTAGTGCAGTGCAGGGGAGAGCATGGGAGCCTTCCCACCAGCCTTTCTGTGAGGGAAAATGGCGCTGTGTGCTGAGGAGAATAGACCCCGCCCCCTTTTCGGCGGGCTTCTTCTCCGGAGTTTTAGATATCTGGCAGGGGTTAAATACATCCATATAGCCTCAAGGGCTATATGTGATGTATTTTTCGCCATACAGGTATTATACATTGCTGCCCAGGGCGCCCCCCCCCCAGCGCCCTGCACCCTCCGTGACCGCTGTGTGAAGTGTGCTGACAACAATGGCGCACAGCTGCAGTGCTGTGCGCTACCTGATGAAGACTGACAGTCTTCTGCCGCCTGGTTCCGGACCTCTTCATCTTCAGCATCTGCAAGGGGGGTCGGCGGCGCGGCTCCGGGACGAACCCCAGGGCGAGCCCTGTGTTCCGACTCCCTCTGGAGCTATGTCCAGTAGCCTAAGAATCCAATCCATCCTGCACGCAGGTGAGTTGAAAATCTCTCCCCTAAGTCCCTCGATGCAGTGAGCCTGTTGCCAGCAGGACTCACTGAAAATAAAGAACCTAAAAACTTTTTCTAAGCAACTCTTTAAGAGAGCCACCTAGATTGCACCCTTCTCGGCCGGGCACAAAAACCTAACTGAGGCTTGGAGGAGGGTCATAGGGGGAGGAGCCAGTACACACCATGTGATCCTAAAAGCTTGCTTTTGTGCCCTGTCTCCTGCGGAGCCGCTATTCCCCATGGTCCTGACGGAGTCCCCAGCATCCACTAGGACGTTAGAGAAAATAGGTCTCACCGAGCCGTCCGGCTTCGGTACCACAAACAGCGTTGAATAATACCCCTTGCCCTGTTGCAGGAGGGGTACCTTGATTATCACCTGCTGAGAATACAGCTTGTGAATGGCCTCCAATACCGCCTCCCTGTCGGAGGGAGACGTCGGTAAAGCAGACTTTAGGAACCGGCGAGGGGGAGGTGTCTCGAATTCCAATTTGTACCCCTGAGATACCACCTGAAGGACCCAGGGGTCTACCTGCGAGTGAGCCCACTGCGCGCTGAAATTCTTGAGACGTGCCCCCACCGTGCCTAAGTCCGCTTGAAAAGCCCCAGCGTCATGCTGAGGACTTGGCAGAAGCGGGAGAGGGCTTCTGTTCTTGGGGATTTGCTGTCTGTTGCAGCCTTTTTCCCCTTCCTCTGCCCCGGGGCAGAAATGAGGAGCCTTTCGCTCGCTTGCCCTTATGGGGACGAAAGGACTGCGCCTGATAATACGGTGTCTTCTTATGTTGAGAGGCGACCTGGGGTAAAAATGTGGATTTCCCAGCTGTTGCCGTGGCCACCAGATCTGACAGACCTACCCCAAATAACTCCTCCCCTTTATAAGGCAATACTTCCATATGCCGTTTGGAATCCGCATCACCTGACCACTGTCGCGTCCATAACCCTCTTCTGGCAGAAATGGACAGCGTACTTACTCTTGATGTCAGTCGGCAAATATCCCGCTGTGCATCACGCATATATAGAAATGCATCTTTTAAATGCTCTATAGTCAGTAATATACTGTCCCTGTCTAGGGTATCAATATTTTCAGTCAGGGAATCCGACCAAGCTAAACCAGCACTGCACATCCAGGCTGACGCGATTGCCGGTCGCAGTATAACACCAGTATGTGTGTAAATACATTTTAGGATACCTTCCTGCTTTCTATCAGCAGGATCCTTAAGGGCGGCCGTCTCAGGAGACGGTAGTGCCACCTGTTTTGATAAGCGTGTGAGTGCTTTATCCACCCTAGGGGGTGTTTTCCAACGCGCCCTAATCTCTGGCGGGAAAGGATATAATGCCAATAATTTTTTAGGAATTATCAGTTTTTTATCGGGGGAAACCCACGCTTCATCACACACCTCATTTAATTCCTCAGATTCAGGAAAAACTACAGGTAGTTTTTTCTCACCGAACATAATACCCTTTTTAGTGGTATTAGTATTATCAGAAATATGTAAAACATTTTTCATTGCCTCAATCATATAACGTGTGGCCCTACTGGAAGTCACGTTTGTCTCTTCCCCGTCGACACTGGAGTCAGTATCCGTGTCGACGTCTGTATCTACCATCTGAGGTAACGGGCGTTTTAGAGCCCCTGATGGCTTTTGGGACGCCTGGACAGGCACAAGCTGAGTAGCCGGCTGTCTTATGTCGTCAACTGTTTTTTGCAAAGAGCTGACACTGTCACGTAATTCCTTCCATAAGATCATCCACTCAGGTGTCGACTCCCTAGGGGGTGACATCTCTATTATAGGCAATTGCCCCGCCTCCACATCATTTTCCTCCTCATACATGTCGACACAACGTACCGACACACAGCACACACACAGGGAATGCTCTGACAGAGGACAGGACCCCACTAGCCCTTTGGGGAGACAGAGGGAGAGTATGCCAGCACACACCAGAGCGCTATATATATACACAGGGATAACCTTAAATAAGTGTTTTTCCCCCTTATAGCTGCTATTTGTAATTATTACGCCAATTAGTGCCCCCCTCTCTTTTTTACCCTGTTTCTGTAGTGCAGGACTGCAGGGGAGAGTCAGGGAGACGTCCTTTCAGCGGAGCTGTGAAGGAAAATGGCAAATGGCGCCTGTGTGCTGAGGAGATAGGCTCCGCCCCCTTCTCGGCGGCCTTTTCTCCCGCTTTTATGTGGAATCTGGCAGGGGTTAAAATTCATCCATATAGCCCTGGGGGCTATATGTGATGTATTTTCGCCAGCCAAGGTGTTTCTATTGCTGCTCAGGGCGCCCCCCCCCCCCCCTAGCGCCCTGCACCCTCAGTGACCGGAGTGTGAAGTGTGCTGAGGAGCAATGGCGCACAGCTGCAGTGCTGTGCGCTACCTTGGTGAAGACAGGATGTCTTCTGCCGCCGATTTTCCGGACCTCTTCTTGCTTCTGGCTCTGTAAGGGGGCCGGCGGCGCGGCTCTGGGACCGGACTCCGAGGGTGGGCCTGTGTTCGGTCCCTCTGGAGCTAATGGTGTCCAGTAGCCTAAGAAGCCCAATCCACTCTGCACGCAGGTGAGTTCGCTTCTTCTCCCCTTAGTCCCTCGATGCAGTGAGCCTGTTGCCAGCAGGTCTCACTGAAAATAAAAAAACTAAAACTAAACTTTCACTAAGAGCTCAGGAGAGCCCCTAGTGTGCACCCTTCTCGGTCGGGCACAAAAATCTAACTGAGGCTTGGAGGAGGGTCATAGGGGGAGGAGCCAGTGCACACCAGGTAGTCCTAAAGCTTTACTTTTGTGCCCAGTCTCCTGCGGAGCCGCTATTCCCCATGGTCCTTACGGAGTTCCCAGCATCCACTAGGACGTCAGAGAAAACGAGATTTATGGTGAGAACTTACCTTTGTTAAATCTCTTTCTGCGAGGTACACTGGGCTCCACAAGGATAGACATAGGGGTGTAGAGTAGGATCTTGATCCGAGGCACCAACAGGCTCAGAGCTTTGACTGTTCCTAGAATGCACAGCGCCGCCTCCTCTATGACCCCACCTCCCTGCACAGGAGCTCAGTTTTTAGTTAACCAGCCCAATGCAGTAGCAGGAAAAGAGACAACGGTTAGTAGCCACATACACCACACTCTCACGACAAGAGAAGTGTCAGCGGCTAATGCCATACCAACCCAAAAAAGCTAAGTGCGTCAGGGTGGGCGCCTTGTGGAGCCCAGTGTACCTCGCAGAAAGAGATTTAACAAAGGTAAGTTCTTACCATAAATCTCGTTTTCCGCTGCGGGGTACACTGGGCTCCACAAGGATAGACATTGGGGATGTCCTAAAGCAGTTCCTTATGGGAGGGGACGCACTGTAGCGGGCACAAGAACCTGGCGTCCAAAGGAAGCATCCTGGGAAGCAGCAGTATCGAAGGCATAGAACCTTATGAACGTGTTCACTGAGGACCACGTAGCTGCCTTGCACAATTGTTCAAGGGTCGCACCACGGCGGGCCGCCCAAGAAGGTCCAACAGACCGTGTAGAATGGGCCGTAATGTGAGCAGGAGCCGACAGACCAGCCCTCACATAAGCATGTGCAATCACCATTCTAATCCATCTGGCCAACGTTTGCTTGTGAGCAGGCCAGCCCCGTTTGTGAAATCCAAACAGTACAAAGAGAGAATCAGATTTCCTAATAGAAGCATTTCTCTTCACATAGATACAGAGAGCCCGTACCACATCCAAAGACCTCTCTTTGGGAGACAGATCAGGAGAAACAAGTGCCGGAACGACAATCTCCTGGTTAAGGTGGAACGAGGAAACCACCTTAGGTAAATATCCGGGACGAGTCCTAAGAACCGCCCGGTCACGGTGAAATATCAGATATGTGGAACTACAGGACAAGGCACCCAAATCCGACACTCTTCTAGCTGAAGCAATAGCCAGCAGAAACACCACCTTAAGGGAAAGCCACTTAAGATCAGCTGAACCAAGAGGTTCAAAAGGAGACTGTTGTAGCGCCTCCAAAACCACCGACAAGTCCCAAGGAGCAACAGGCGGGACATAGGGAGGTTGGATACGCAACACACCCTGAGTAAAGGTATGCACATCAGGTAAGGTCGCAATCTTTCTATGAAACCACACCAACAAGGCAGATATTTGAACCTTGAGGGAGGCCAGCGCAGGCCTAAGTCCAGGCCCTGCTAAAGAAAAGGCAACAACTTGGCTATACTAAACTTGGAAGCGTCATAATCGTTAGATGCGCACCAAACAAAGTAAGAATGCCAGACCCTATAGTAAATCCGAGCCGAAGCCGGTTTCCGGGCCCGCAACATAGTTTGAATGACCGCCTCAGAAAACCCCTTAGCCCTTAAGACGGAAGCTTCAAGAGCCACGCCGTCAAAGACAGCCGGGCCAGGTCCTAGTAGACACAGGGGCCCTGAACGAGGAGGTCTGGGCGTTGTGGAAGTAGAATTGGACGCTCTGACGATAGGCCCTGCAGGTCTGACAACCAGTGCCGTCTGGGCCACGCTGGAGCTATGAGAAGCAGATTTCCTTTTTCTTGCTTGAACTTCCGAATTACCCTGGGCAGGAGTGACACCGGAGGGAACACGTACGGCAGCCGAAACCTCCACGGCACCGCCAACGCAACCACGAACGCTGCTTGAGGATCCCTTGTCCTTGCTCCGAAGACCGGATCCTTGTGATTGTGTCGAGACGCCACCAGATCCACGTCTGGAAGGCCCCACTTTTCCACTAGTAGATGAAACACTTCTGGATGGAGGCCCCACTAGCCGGCATGTACGTCCTGACGACTGAGAAAGTCAGCTTCCTAATTCAGGACTCCCGGAGTGAATATTGCCGATATGGCCGGTAGATGGCATTCTGCCCAATGTAGAATCCGTGAGACTTCCTTCATTGCCAGACGACTTCGAATGCTGCCTTGATGATTTATGTAAGCCACTGTGGTGGCGTTGTCCGACTGTACTTAAACAGGACGGTTCTGAATTAAATGCTGGGCTAGGTTCAATGCATCGAAGACCGCCCGCAATTCCAGAATGTTGATTGAGAGGAGGGACTCCACCTTGGTCCACCGACCCTGAAGGGAGTGTTGCTCCAGCACCGTGCCCCATCCTCTTAGACTGGCATCTGTCGTCAACAGGACCCAGTTGGATATCTAGAAGGGACGGCCCCTACACAATTGTTGGTCCTGGAGCCACCAGAGCAGCGACAGACGGACCTCCGGAGTCAATTAGATCATTTGAGACATGATCCGGTGAGGCAGGCCGTCCCACTTGGCTAGAATCAGCCTCTGGAGGGGGCGAGAATGGAATTGAGCATACTCCACCATGTCGAATGCTGACACCATGAGGCCCAGCACCTGGATCGTCGAATGTATCGACACTTGCGGACGAGAAAGGAAGCAACGAATCCTGTCCTGAAGCTTCAGGATTTTCTCCTGACACAAGAACAACCTCTGGTTGTGAGTGTCCAATAGCGGTCCCAGATGCACCATGCTCTGAGCAGGGACCAGGGAGGATTTCTTCCAGTGGATGAGCCACCCTTGGGCTTGTAGAAATCGGACGTCATATCTAGATGACGTAGGAGAAGATCTGGGGAATTTGCCAGGATTAACAAGTCGTACAGATACGGCAGTATCCTAACCCCTTGACGGCGGAGTACCACCGTCATCATTGCCATGACCTTGGTGAAGACTCGCGGAGCCATTGTTAAACCAAAAGGTAACGCCCGAAACTGGTAATGGAGGTTGCCAATCGCAAATCTCAAGTATTGCTGATGTGACGCTGCTATAGGAATATGCAGGTAAGCATCTTGTATATCCGGGGAGACCATGTAGTCCCCAGGTTCCAAGGCCAGAACTATAGAGCGAAGGGTTTCCATACGGAACTTGGAAACCTTGACAAACTTGTTCAATGCCTTGAGGTTGAGAATGGGCCGGGAGGACCCATTCGGTTTCGGGACTAGAAACAGCGGAGAATAGTACCCCCGGCCCCTCTGCGCAAGAGGCACCTGTACTACGACTCCTGTATCCAGGAGGGTCTGTACCACCGAAAGTAGAGTGTTTGCCTTTGTCTGGTCCAACGGGACATCTGTCCGCCAAAATTGATGAGGGGGTCGGTTTTTGAAGGCTATGGCGTAACCTCGAGTGACTACTTCCCGTACCCAGGCATCTGAAGTGGTCTTCAACCATTCCTGGGTATACCCTAGAAGCCGGCCCCCCCCCCCTGGGATCCCCCAGGGGGAGGCCCGCCCCGTCATGCGTAAGGCTTATTGGCCTTGGAAGCTGGCTGACGGGCCGCCCAAGCTCTTTTGGGCTTTGGCTTACCAGGTTTGGAAGTACGGGCCTGCTTGTTGTACGCCTGACCTTTTGCTTTACCTGAAGGACAAAAGGGGCGAAAGGACGTACCTTTAGTTTTCGACACAGAAGGAGCGGTACTTGGCAGACAGGCAGTTTTGGCAGTAGCCAAGTGAGCCACTATCTTATTTAAGTCCTCCCCAAACAGAATATCTCCCTTGAATGGGAGTACCTCCAGGGTTTTTCTAGAGTCCAGATCCACAGACCAGGATCTCAGCCACAATATCCGGCGAGCCAGGACTGACGTAGTAGAGGCCTTGGCTGCTAGGATACCGGCATCAGAAGCCGCCTCTTTAATATAGCGAGAAGCTGTGACAGTATATGACAAGCATTGTCTAGCATGGTCAGAAGAGATTTCAGCTCCTAACTCCAAGGCCCATGCTTCAATAGCCTCTGCAGCCCATGTTGCTGCAATAGTGGGCCTTTGTGCAGCACCCGTGAGGGTGTAAATCACTTTCAGACAACCCTCCACACGTTTATCCGTAGGCTCTTTTAGAGACGTGACGGTAGTGACAGGTAGAGCTGAGGAAACCACCATCCTAGCCACATGTGAGTCTACTGGAGGAGGCGTTTCCCAATTCTTAGACAGCTCTGGTGCGAGGGGATAGCGAGCCAGCATCTTCTTTTGAGGCACAAACTTCGTACCCGGGTTTTCCCAGGGTTCCTGACGTATATCCACTAGGTGGTCAGAGTGAGGTAAAACTTGCTTAACCACCTTCTGACGCTTGAACCAATCTGGTTTCTTAGGAGGGACGGCTGGCTCGGGATCATCCGTAATCTGCAGAATCAACTTAATAGCCTCCAAAAGATCAGGAACATCCACATGTGAACTACCCTCCCTATCAGCCGTATCTGAGTCAGAACCTGAGGGGTCAGTGTAAGTGCCGTCTTCATCAGACGAGGTGTCAGTGACAGCAGTGGATTGTGAGGAGACAAGAGCTCGCTTAGAGGACCCCTTGGGCTTAGGCGAGCGATGGTCAGACTTTTTAGTAGTCAGGGACTGGTTCAACTTCCTCAATTGAGCAGATAAATCGTCCGCCCACGGCGGGTTAGCTGCAGGGACCACATACGGCTGTACCGGCATAGGGGGTCCCATAAGGTGTGTTAGTTTATTAACTAGCGTATGTAGAAGCGTGGAAAAAGCGGCACATGGTGGGTCATTATGTACCCCTATTGCCACAGTCCCACTGGGGGGCAAGGAGCCCCCAGAACCAGAGCCCCCAGCTGCTATATTTTCCTCATAGGGGTCTGTGGCTTCAGCAACACCTGTAGTGTGTTCAGCCCCAGAACCGTTACCCTCAGAAGCAGACATGATATAACTTGCAGTATCAGGTAACACAGTACAATTATCAGCAGCACAATACCTCTTACCCAAACCCCTGTGCAGTGTAGTCAGCACTAGCAGAGATAAAGGAGAGATATGGTGACTAAATCACAGAGAAAAATACGTATTGAAGTATATCTTTGTGAAAATCCTATATCAATATAAAACCTGACGCACCAAGCCCCCTCAGGTTATAGAAAATAAGAATTTACTTACCGATAATTCTAATTCTCGTAGTCCGTAGTGGATGCTGGGGACTCCGTAAGGACCATGGGGAATAGCGGCTCCACAGGAGACTGGGCACAAAAGTAAAGCTTTAGAACTACCTGGTGTGCACTGGCTCCTCCCCCTATGACCCTCCTCCAAGCCTCAGTTAGGATACTGTGCCCGGACGAGCGTACACAATAAGGAAGGATTTTGAATCCCGGGTAAGACTCATACCAGCCACACCAATCACACCATATAACTTGTGATCTAAACCCAGTTAACAGCATGATAACAGAGGAGCCTCTAGAAAAGATGGCTCACTACAGCAATAACCCGATTTTTTTTGGTAACAATAACTATGTACCAGTATTGCAGACAATCCGCACTTGGGATGGGCGCCCAGCATCCACTACGGACTACAAGAAATAGAATTATCGGTAAGTAAATTCTTATTTTCTCTGACGTCCTAGTGGATGCTGGGGACTCCGTAAGGACCATGGGGATTATACCAAAGCTCCCAAACGGGCGGGAGAGTGCGGATGACTCTGCAGCACCAAATGAGAGAACTCCAGGTCCTCCTCAGCCAGGGTATCAAATTTGTAGAATTTTACAAACGTATTTGCTCCTGACCAAGTAGCTGCTCGGCAAAGTTGTAAAGCCGAGACCCCTCGGGCAGCCGCCCAAGATGAGCCCACCTTCCTTGTGGAATGGGCTTTTACAGATTTTGTCTGTGGCAGGCCTGCCACAGAATGTGCAAGCTGAATTGTACTACAAATCCAACGAGCAATAGTCTGCTTAGAAGCAGGAGCACCCAGCTTGTTGGGTGCATACAGAATAAACAACGAGTCAGATTTTCTGACTCCAGCCGTCCTGGAAACCTATATTTCCAGGGCCCTGACAACGTCTAGCAACTTGGAGTCCTCCAAGTCCCTAGTAGCCGCAGGCACCACAATAGGTTGATTCAGGTGAAACGCTGAAAACCACCTTAGGTAGAAACTGAGGACAAGTCCTCAATTCTGCCCTGTCCGAATGGAAAATCAGATGAGGGCTTTTACAGGATAAAGCCGCCAATTCTGACACGCACCTGGCCCAGGCCAGGGCCAACAGCATGACCACTTTCCATGTGAGATATTTTAACTCCACATATTTAAGTGGTTCAAACCAATGTGACTTTTGGAACCCAAAAACTACATTTAGATCCCAAGGTGCCACTGGAGGCACAAAAGGAGGCTGTATATACAGTACCCCTTTCACAAACGTCTGAACTTCAGGGACTGAAGCTAGTTCTTTTTGGAAGAAAATTGACAGGGCCGAAATTTGAACCTTAATGGACCCCCATTTCAGGCCCATAGACACTCCTGTTTGCAGGAAATGTAGGAATCGACCTAGTTGAAAATTCCTCCGTCGGGGCCTTACTGGCCTCGCACCACGCAACATATTTTCGCCAAATGCGGTGATAATGTTTTGCGGTTATATCTTTCCTGGCTTTGATCAGGATAGGAATGACTTCATCCGGAATGCCTTTCTCCTTCAGGATCCGGCGTTCAACCGCCATGCCGTCAAACGCAGTCGCGGTAAGTCTTGGAACAGACAGGGTCCTTGCTGGAGCAGGTCCCTTCTTAGAGGTAGAGGCCACGGATCCTCCGTGAGCATCTCTTGCAGTTCCGGTTACCAAGTCCTTCTTGGCCAATCTGGAGCCCGAATATAGTGCTTACTCCTCTCCATCTTATAATTCTCAGTACCTTGGGTATGAGAGGCAGAGGAGGAAACACATACACTGACTGGTACACCCACTGTGTTACCAGAGCGTCTACAGCTATTGCCGGAGGGTCCCTTGACCCGGCGCAATACTTGTCGAGTTTTATAAACATATGGAAGACTTCTGGGTGAAGTCCCCACTTGCTGACAGTGCTATCACATGATTTTCCGCCCAGCGAAGAATCCTTGCAGCTTCTGCCATTGCCCTCCTGCTTCTTGTGTCACCCTGTCTGTTTACGTGGGTGACTGCCGTGATGTTGTCCGAATGGATCAACTCCGGGTGACCTTGAAGCAGAGGTCTTGCTGAGCTTAGAGCATTGTAAATGGCCCTTAGCTTCAGGATATTTATGTGAAGTGATGTCTCCAGGCTTGACCATAAGCTCTGGAAATTCCTTCCCTGTGTGACTGCTCCCCAGCCTCGCAGGCTGGCATCCGTGGTCACCAGGACCCAGTCCTGAATGTCGAATCTGCGGCCCTCTAGAAGATGAGCACTCTGCAACCACCATAGGAGAGACACCCTTGTGCTTGGTGACAGGGTTATCCGCTGATGCATCTGAAGATGCGACCCGGACCATTTGTCCAGCAGGTCCCACTGGAAAGTTCTTGCGTGGAATCTGCCGAATGGGATTGCTTCGTAGGAAGCCACCATTTTTCCCAGAACCCTTTCATTGATGTACTGAGACTTGGCTCGGTTATAGGAGGTTCCCGACTAGCTCGGATAACTCCCTGACTTTCTCCTCCGGGAGAAACACCTTTTTCTGGACTGTGTCCAGGATCATCCCTAGGAACAGACGACGAGTCGTCGGAATCAGCTGCGATTTTGGAATATTGAGAATCTAATCGTGCTGCCGCAACACTACCTGAGATAGTGCTACACCGACCTCCAACTGTTCCCTGGATCTTACCCTTATCAGGGAATCGTCCAAGTAAGGGATAACTAAAATTCCCTTCCTTCGAAGGAGTATCATCATTTCGGCCATTACCTTGGTAAAGACCCGGGGTGCCGTGGACCATCCATACGGCAGCGTCTGAAACTGATAGTGACAGTTCTGTACCATAAACCTGAGGTACCCTTGGTGAGAAGGGTAAATGAAGGGACATGAAGGTAAGCATCCTTGATGTCCCGAGACATCATGTAGTCCCCTTCTTCCAGGTTCGCAATCACTGCTCTGAGTGACTCAATCTTGAATTTGAACCTCCGTATGTAAGTGTTCAAGATTTTAGATTTAGAATCGGTCTCACCGAGCCGTCCTGCTTCGGTACGACAACAGTGTGGAATAATACCCCGTTCCCTGTTGCAGGAGGGGTACCTTGATTATCACCTGCTGGGAATACAGCTTGTGAATGGCTTCCAAAACTGCCTCCCTGTCAGAAGGAGACATCGGTAAAGCCGACTTTAGGAAACGGCGAGGGGGAGACGTCTCGAATTCCAATTTGTACCCCTGAGATATCACCTGAAGGATCCAGGGGTCTACTTGCGAGTGAGCCCACTGCGCGCTGAAATTCATTGAGACGGGCCCCCACCGTGCCTGATTCTGCTTGTAAAGCCCCAGCGTCATACTGAGGGCTTGGCAGAGGCGGGAGAGGCTTCTGTTCCTGGGAACTGGCTGATTTCTGCAGCCTTTTTCCTCTCCCTCTGTCACGGGGCAGAAATGAGGAACCTTTTGCCCGCTTGCCCACGAAAAGACTGCGCCTGATAATACGGCGTCTTCTTATGTTGAGAGGCGACCTGGGGTACAAACGTGGATTTCCCAGCTGTTGCCGTGGCCACCAGGTCTGAAAGACCGACCCCAAATAACTCCTCCCCTTAATAAGGCAGTACTTCCAAATGCCGTTTGGAATCCGCATCACCTGACCACTGTCGTGTCCATAACCCTCTACTGGCAGAAATGGACAACGCACTTAGACTCGATGCCAGTCGGCAAATATTCCGCTGTGCATCACGCATATATAGAAATGCATCTTTTAAATGCTCTATAGGCAATAATATACTGTCCCTATCTAGGGTATCAATATTTTCAGTCAGGGAATCCGACCACGCCAACCCAGCACTGCACATCCAGGCTGAGGCGATTGCTGGTCGCAGTATAACACCAGTATGTGTGTAAATACATTTTAGGATACCCTCCTGCTTTCTATCAGCAGGATCCTTAAGGGCGGCCATCTCAGGAGAGGGTAGAGCCCTTGTTCTTACAAGCGTGTGAGCGCTTTATCCACCCTAGGGGGTGTTTCCCAACGCACCCTTACCTCTGGCGGGAAAGGATATAATGCCAATAACATTTTAGAAATTATCAGTTGTTATCGGGGGAAACCCACGCATCATCACACATCTCATTTAATTTCTCAGATTCAGGAAAACTACAGGTAGTTTTTCCTCACCGAACATAATACCCCTTTTTGGTGGTACCCGTATTATCAGAAATGTGTAAAACATTTTTCATTGCCTCAATCATGTAACGTGTGGCCCTACTGGAAGTCACATTTGTCTCTTCACCGTCGACACTGGAGTCAGTATCCGTGTCGGCGTCTATATCTGCCATCTGAGGTAACGGGCGCTTTAGAGCCCCTGACGGCCTATGAGACGTCTGGACAGGCACAAGCTGAGTAGCCGGCTGTCTCATGTCAACCACTGTCTTTTATACAGAGCTGACACTGTCACGTAATTCCTTCCAACAGTTCATCCACTCAGGTGTCGACCCCCTAGGGGGTGACATCACTATTACAGGCAATCTGCTCCGTCTCCACATCATTTTTCTCCTCATACATGTCGACACAAACGTACCGACACACAGCACACACACAGGGAATGCTCTGATAGAGGACAGGACCCCACTAGCCCTTTGGGGAGACAGAGGGAGAGTTTGCCAGCACACACCAGAGCGCTATATATATACAGGGATAACCTTATATAAGTGTTTTTCCCCTTATAGCTGCTGTATTTTTAATACTGCGCGTAATTAGTGCCCCCCTCTCTTTTTTAACCCTTTCTGTAGTGTAGTGACTGCAGGGGAGAGCCAGGGAGCTTCCCTCCAACGGAGCTGTGAGGGAAAATGGCGCCAGTGTGCTGAGGAGATAAGGCCGCAGAGAAGGGGGCGGAGCCTATCTCCCGTTTTTCTGTGTATTCTGGCAGGGGTTAAATTCATCCATATAGCCCAGGAGCTATATGTGATGCATTTTTTGCCATCCAAGGTGTTTTTATTGCGTCTCAGGGCGCCCCCCCCCAGCGCCCTGCACCCTCAGTGACCGGAGTGTGAAGTGTGCTGAGAGCAATGGCGCACAGCTGCAGTGCTGTGCGCTACCTTGTTGAAGACAGGACGTCTTCTGCCGCCGATTTTCCGGACCTCTTCTGTCTTCTGGCTCTGTAAGGGGGCCGGCGGCGCGGCTCTGGGACCTATACATGGCTGGGCCTGTGATCGGTCCCTCTGGAGCTAATGTCCAGTAGCCTAAGAAGCCCAATCCACTCTGCACGCAGGTGAGTTCGCTTCTTCTCCCCTTAGTCCCTCGATGCAGTGAGCCTGTTGCCAGCAGGTCTCACTGAACATAAAAAACCTAAAACTAAACTTTTCACTAAGCAGCTCAGGAGAGCCACCTAGTGTGCACCCTTCTCGTTCGGGCACAAAAATCTAACTGAGGCTTGGAGGAGGGTCATAGGGGGAGGAGCCAGTGCACACCAGGTAGTTCTAAAGCTTTACTTTTGTGCCCAGTCTCCTGCGGAGCCACTATTCCCCATGGTCCTTACGGAGTCCCCAGCATCCACTAGGACGTCAGAGAAAATAGGGATAGCAAGTTGAGTGAAAGACACGAAATAGACACCACTCAGCTAGCTAAAGCACACACAGATAGTCACAGTTTGTACAATGCAGAGGTTATTACTGACAATAATACTGCACTGGACTAGCTTACACAGCTATATAACAATAGATATAACAGTACACAGTAAGAACTGGATGTATATCACAGGGTAATTGTACTATAAAACCCTGACTAAATGCACTCTTTCTTAACTATCACTGTCTAAAAAGGCAGGTAGAATACTTAAGTGTCATGTAAAGTCACAGCACTGACAACCAGGCGGCTTTACACAGGAGGATTTGCCCAAGCAGTCCCAGGAACAGTGAAGCTGAGAGATAATGGCGCCCAGACACTGACAGGGAGTGAGGGAGAGGCAGATATGCAGCTCCAGGGCGGGAACATTTGCGGAAAATGGCGCCCTGGGGCTGGGGGAGGGGCTTCAGGTCTAAGCCTTATCCCCCTGCTGGCAAAACCACTGGGTACTGTGGGCTACTGAAAATGGTTTAGAGAGAAAACCTGACCTGCAGGAGTGTACAGCGCCGCTGGGGAGAGCTGAAGCTGCAGCAGTGAATGTCTTCTGACATTTACCACCGCTGCTGCCCTTGTAGTCTTCACTTTTTTCTTCAAAAAAAAGCTCTACTTAGGGCTGCCTGGAGCGGCCCCTCTGTTATGTGCCTGCTTACTGCAGCACCAACTACAAAACTGAGCTCCTGTGCAGGGAGGCGGGGTTATAGAGGCGGCGGCGCTGTGCATTCTGGGAACAGTCAAAGCTTTGAGCCTGTTGGTGCCTCGGATCAAGATCCTACTCTACACCCCAATGTCTATCTTTGTGGAGCCCAGTGTACCCCGCAGCAGAAATATCCACCCTTGATAACGTGAGCAATCAGTTTAGAATAACTATTACAGCGGGCATTATTCCCAACCTCCATCCCCAAGGCACACTAACAGTCCAGGTTTTAGTGATATCCATGCTTGAGCACAGGTAACCTTGTAAGGACCTCAGTTATTTTGATGTAACCATCTGTGCTGAAGCCGGGATATCACTAAAACCTGGACTGTTAGTGTGCCTTGAGGACAGAAGTTGGGAATGTGTAAGCTTACTTACTAGGGCAGTGTTTCCTAGCTCCAGTCCTTAGGGACCCCAGCCCATATTTTCCAGATCCGCTAGTTGGTGCACAGGTGTATTGATTTCTCTCTGACATTTTAAAACATTCACATGTGGTGCTTATTATTTTAGTTGTAGTACTGAGGAGATATGGAAAACATGCACTGTTAGGTATCCCTGAGGTCTGGAACTGGGAAACACTGCACTAGGGCATGTCTCAACCTAATAACAAAAACTATTATACATAGCACATTTGTTAGCTGATAGACTATAACATGAGATGATGGAAATGGGTCTACTGGAACTACAAATCCTTTAATCAAAATGTATGCAATGATCAGTCATCTAAAACACCCTAAACACATCTAGAAATGTGCAGGTACATGAACAATAAGTGCAGGTACAGCATAATAAATTAAAGTATCTACTAGAGAAAACAAGACTGAGAAGTACATTGTTGTGCCTTACATCACATACTTACTCTCTCACCACTTGGATTCCCAGTGAGCGGGCACTTCCAATGATAGATTTCACTACTTCTATCAGCGGCATGTCCCGAAGAACAAACGCTTCATCCTGAGACTTCACTACAGCAATTTCATATAATTGCTTTAGTGTCACCATTCCTGCCACCTCTTTACCTTTTGACACAGAAGGGGAAAGATAAATCGGTTAAACTCATGTTTTTCTGTTAACTTCCATGTGATGTCTGGCTCATAAAAAGAAGAACAGTCTAAAATCTTCAATGACTCTATACTCGCACTCTCACAAAGGCCCAACCAACAGAACCACTGACAGTATAGATGGGGATTAGAGTCTTTGCTTATAGTCTTAGAGCAATAGTCAACAGGAACTAATCTACAATCAGATATAATATAGAAACTAAAGAGAAGCAGCTGGAAAATAGTTCACCACAATTGGGGTACAGGACAGAGAGTCCTGAGAAAAAACAATCATGGGGTTTCATTAGTAGCCACAATCAGAGTCACAGAAAGGTTGGAGGCAGAGATATATTAGAGGGATCACAAGAAGAAAGAGAGTGACTACTTACTTTTCATGCCGCTTATGTAACATACTGTAAAATGCAGGCCGGTGCCAATAGTCAGTCTGGCAATATTTTTAAAGCGGAAATCATTTAAAAGGCAAAACCAGTTTGTTTTTGCCTTTTAGATGATTGCTGCTTTACAAACACAGACAGACTCACCAGAATCGAGGCCATGCCGGTCTCTCGCAGGCTGTTACAAAGCACCCATATCTACTAATGGCTTCTGAATTACTACAGGAAATCATTGTTACACAGGGATTACTTCATCAGGTCTCCACTGCCAGCCTACAATAATAGTACCAGTGAAACGGGATACAATAATAGCGGACTTGTCATTTACATTGAGTAATAGCTGAGGCCTACAGAAGTCTCTTTGTGATATATATATATTTCATGAATAAATAATTCATACTGCCTTCCTACCCTTTACATTTGGAATCCACTACTGTGAAAATAGGCCATAAAAGTATACTTTTAGAGAAAGATTTCGCATGACTCGAAGTGTTACCATGCCTCCAAGTAATGCACGACCACAGTGAAATCAGTCATAGTACAGCTCATTATTTATAATAGAAAGAGAAAAATAAGATTTTACTTACCGGTAAATCTATTTCTCGTAGTCCGTAGTGGATGCTGGGGACTCCGTAAGGACCATGGGGAATAGACGGGCTCCGCAGGAGACAGGGCACTTTAAGAAAGAATTTGGATTCTGGTGTGCTCTGGCTCCTCCCTCTATGTCCCTCCTCCAGACCTCAGTTAGAGAAACTGTGCCCGGAAGAGCTGACAGTACAAGGAAAGGATTTTGGAATCCAGGGCAAGACTCATACCAGTCACACCAATCACACCGTATAACTTGTGATAAACTTACCCAGTTAACAGTATGAACAACAACTGAGCATCAGATCAACCCTGATGCAACCATAACATAACCCTTATTTAAGCAATAACTATATACAAGTATTGCAGAAGAAGTCCGCACATGGGACGGGCGCCCAGCATCCACTACCGACTACGAGAAATAGATTTACCGGTAAGTAAAATCTTATTTTGTCTAACGTCCTAGTGGATGCTGGGGACTCCGTAAGGACCATGGGGATTATACTAAAGCTCCCAAACGGGCGGGAGAGTGCGGATGACTCTGCAGCACCGAATGAGCAAACACAAGGTCCTCCTCAGCCAGGGTATCAAACTTGTAGAACTTTGCAAAAGTGTTTGAACCTGACCAAGTAGCTGCTCGGCAAAGCTGTAATGCCGAGACCCCTCGGGCAGCCGCCCAAGAAGAGCCCACCTTCCTTGTGGAGTGGGCTTTTACTGATTTTGGCAGCGGCAATCCAGCCGCAGAATGAGCCTGCTGAATCGTGTTACAGATCCAGCGAGCAATAGTTTGCTTTGAAGCAGGAGCACCCAGCTTGTTGGATGCACACAGGATAAACAGCGACTCAGTTTTCCTGACTCTAGCCGTTCTGGCTACATAAACCTTCAAAGCCCTGACCACATCCAGTAACTCGGAATCCTCCAAGTCACGAGTAGCCACAGGCACCACAATAGGTTGGTTCATATGAAAAGATGATACCACTTTTGGCAGAAATTGTGGACGGGTCCGCAATTCTGCCCTGTCCATATGGAAAACCAGATAGGGGCTTTTATGTGACAAAGCCGCTAATTCTGGCACACGCCTAGCTGAAGCCAAGGCTAATAGCATGACCACCTTCCACGTGAGAAATTTTAACTCCACGGTTTTAAGTGGCTCAAACAAGTGTGACTTCAGGAAATTCAACACCACGTTAAGATCCCAAGGTGCCACTGGAGGCACAAAAGGGGGCTGAATATGCAGCACTCCCTTTACAAACGTCTGAACTTCAGGCAGAGAAGCCAGTTCATTTTGAAAGAAAATAGACAGGGCCGAAATCTGGACCTTAATGGAGCCCAATTTTAGGCCCAAAGTCACTCCCGCCTGTAGGAAGTGAAGGAAACGGCCCAGCTGGAATTCCTCCGTGGGGGCATTCCTGGCCTCACACCAAGCAACATATTTTCGCCATATACGGTGATAATGTTTAGCCGTCACGTCCTTCCTAGCCTTTATCAGCGTAGGAATAACCTCATCCGGAATGCCTTTTTCTGCTAGGATCCGGCGTTCAACCGCCATGCCGTCAAACGCAGCCGCGGTAAGTCTTGGAACAGACAGGGCCCCTGTTGCAACAAGTCCTGTCTTAGAGGCAGAGGCCATGGGTCCTCTGTGAGCATTTCTTGCAGATCTGGATACCAAGTCCTTCTTGGCCAATCCGGAACAATGAGTATTGTTCTCACTCCTCTTTTTCTTATGATTCTCAGCACCTTGGGTATGAGAGGAAGAGGAGGAAATACATAAACCGACTGGAACACCCACGGTATCACTAGTGCGTCTACAGCTATCGCCTGAGGGTCTCTTGACCTGGCGCAATACCTCTGTAGCTTTTTGTTGAGGCGGGATGCCATCATGTCCACCTGTGGCAGTTCCCACCGACTTGCAATCTGCGTGAAGACTTCTTGATTAAGTCCCCATTCTCACGGGTGGAGGTCGTGCCTGCTGAGGAAGTCTGCTTCCCAGTTGTCCACTCCCGGAATGAACACTGCTGACAGTGCGCTTACGTGATTCTCCGCCCAGCGAAGAATTCTGGTGGCTTCCGCCATCGCCACCCTGCTCCTTGTGCCGCCTTGGCGGTTTACATGAGCCACTGCGGTGATGTTGTCTGACTGAATCAGAACTGATTGGTCGCGAAGCAGGGTCTCGCTTAACGTAGGGCGTTGTATATGGCCCTTAGTTCAAGGATACAGACCTTGGAAATTTCTTCCCTGTGTGACTGCCCCCCACCCTCGGAGGCTTGCATCCGTGGTCACCAGGACCCAGTCCTGAATGCCGAATCTGCGGCCCTCGAGAAGGTGAGCACTCTGCAGCCACCACAGGAGAGACACCATGGCCCTGGGGGATAGGGTGATCAGCCGATGCATCTGAAGATGTGATCCGGACCACTTGTCCAACAGATCCCATTGAAAGGTCCTCGCATGGAACCTGCCGAAGGGAATGGCCTCGTATGATGCCACCATCTTTCCCAGGACTTGCGTGCAGTGATGCACCGACACCTGTTTTGGTTTTAATAGGTCTCTGACCAGTGTCATAAGCTCCTGAGCCTTCTCCATTGGGAGATAAGCCCTCTTCTGGTCTGTGTCCAGAATCATGCCCAGGAAGGGCAGACGAGTCGTAGGAATCAACTGCGACTTTGGAATATTTAGAATCCAGCCATGCTGTTGTAACACTTCCAGAGAGCGTGCTACGCTGATCAGCAACTGCTCTCTGGACCTCGCCTTTATGAGGAGATCGTCCAAATATGAGATAATTGTGACCCCTTGCTTTCGCAGGAGCACCATCATTTCCGCCATTACCTTGGTAAATATTCTCGGTGCCGTGGAGAGACCAAACGGCAACGTCTGGAATTGGTAATGGCAATCCTGTACTACAAATCTGAGGTACGCCTGATGAGGTGGATAAATGGGGACATGAAGGTATGCATCCTTTATGTCCAGAGACACCAAAAAAATCCCCCCCTTCCAGGCTTGCGATGACCGCTCTGAGCGATTCCATCTTGAACTTGAACCTTTTCAGGTATATGTTCAGGGATTTTAAATTCAATATGGGTCTGACCGAACCGTCCGGTTTCGGTACCACAAACATGGTCGAATAATAACCCTTTCCTTGTTGAAGGAGGGGAACCTTGACCACCACCTGCTGAAGATACAATTTGTGAATTGCAGCTAACACTATTTCCCTCTCTAAGGGGGATGCTGGCAGGGCCGATTTGAGGTATCGGTGAGGGGGCATCTCCTCGAATTCCAGCTTGTATCCCTGAGACACAATCTCTATTGCCCAGGGATCCACCTGGGAGTGAACCCACTTGTGGCTGAAATTTCGGAGACGCGCCCCCACCGGGCCTAGCTCCGCCTGTGGAGCCCCAGCGTCATGCGGTGGATTTAGTGGAAGCCGGGGAGGACTTATGTTCCTGGGAACTAGCTGTGTTGTGCAGCTTCTTTCCTCTTCCCCTGCGTCTGGCAAGAAAGGACGCACCTCGGACTTTCTTGCCTTTTTGTGAACGAAAGGACTGCATTTGGTAATACGATGCTTTCTTAGGTTGTGAGGGAACATATGGCAAAAAATTTGACTTTCCAGCAGTAGCTGTGGAGACCAGGTCCGAGAGACCCTCCCCAAACAATTCCTCACCCTTGTAAGGTAAAACCTCCATGTGCCTTTTTGAGTCGGCATCGCCTGTCCATTGCAGAGTCCACAGGACCCTTCTGGCAGAAATCGACATTGCATTTATTCTAGAGCCCAGTAGGCTAATGTCTCTTTCAGCGTCTTTTATATGCCCCAGGGTCATTAATATAGTATCCTTGTCCTAGGTATCAAGTTCCTCAGATAAGGTATCCGTCCATGCTGCTACAGCACTACACACCCAGGCCGACGCAATTGCCGGCCTTAGTAAGGTACCTGACTGTGTATAAATGGACTTCAGGGTACCCTCTTGCTTTCTATCCGCAGCATCTTTTAGGGTGGCCGTATCCTGTGACGGCAGGGCTACCCTCTTGGATAAGTGTGTTAGAGCTTTGTCCACCCTAGGGGAGGATTCCCAGCGTAAGCTGTCCGTTGGCGGGAAAGGATACGCCATAAGCATCTATTTGGAAATCTGCAGTTTTTTATCTGGAGATTCCCAAGCCTTTTCACATAACTCATTTAGCTCATGTGAAGGGGGAAAGGTCACCTCCTGCCTTTTTTCCCCATACATATGAACCCTCTTGTCAGGGACTGGGGTTTCCTCTGTGATGTGCAACACCTCCTTCATTGCTATAATCATATAACGGATGGCTTTAGCCAATTTAGGCTGTAACTTTGCATCATCGTAATCGACACTGGAGTCAGAATCCGTGTCGGTATCTGTGTCAACAATTTGGGATAGTGGGCGCTTCTGAGACCCTGACGGCCTCTGCGACATAGGATCAGGCATGGGCTGAGACCCCGACTGACCTAAGGTTTCAGCTTTATCCAACCTTTTATGCAAAGAATTAACATTATCATTTAAAACCTTCCACATATCCATCCAATCAGGTGTCGGCGCCGTCGGCGGAGACACCACATTCATTTGCTCCCGCTCTGCTTCCACATAGCCTTCCTCGTCAAACATATCGACACAAGCGTACCGACACACCACACACACAGGGGATGCTCTTTTTGAAGACAGTTCCCCCACAAGGCCCTTTGGAGAGACAGAGAGAGAGAGTATGCCAGCACACACCCCAGCGCTATATGTCCCAGGAATCACACAGTAACTTAGTGTTAACCCAGTAGCTGCTGTATTATATGTTTTTGCGCCTAATTTATGTGCCCCCCCCTCTCTTTTTACCCTCTTCTACCGTGAATCTGCAGGGGAGAGCCTGGGGAGCTTCCTCTCAGCGGAGCTGTGGAGAAAAAATGGCGCTGGCGAGTGCTGAGGAAGAAGCCCCGCCCCCTCAGCGGCAGGCTTCTGTCCCACGTTTCTGTACAATATAATGGCGGGGGCTCATGCATATATACAGTGCCCAACTGTATATATGCCCAACTTTTGCCAAGAAATCCTAATTGCTTCCCAGGGCGCCCCCCCCTGCGCCCTGCACCCTACAGTGACCGGAGTATGTGGGTGTAGTGTGGGAGCAATGGCGCACAGCTGCAGTGCTGTGCGCTACCTCAGTTTGAAGACTGGAGTCTTCTGCCGCCGATTTTGAAGTCTTCTTGCTTCTGTCACCCGGCTTCTGTCTTCCGGCTCTGCGAGGGGGGCGGCGGCGCGGCTCCGGGATCGGACGACAAAAGGTGAGATCCTGTGTACGATCCCTCTGGAGCTAATGGTGTCCAGTAGCCTAAGAAGCAGGACCTAGCTTCAGAGAGTAGGGCTGCTTCTCTCCCCTCAGTCCCACGATGCAGGGAGTCTGTTGCCAGCAGATCTCTCTGAAAATAAAAAACCTAACAAAATACTTTCTTATAGCAAGCTCAGGAGAGCTCACTAAACAGCACCCAGCTCGTCCGGGCACAGATTCAAACTGAGGTCTGGAGGAGGGACATAGAGGGAGGAGCCAGAGCACACCAGAATCCAAATTTCTTTCTTAAAGTGCCCTGTCTCCTGCGGAGCCTGTCTATTCTCCATGGTCCTTACGGAGTCCCCAGCATCCACTAGGACGTTAGAGAAAAAACCTTAATTAGCTAAGGTAAGTGGGCACAGGCTGACTAGGAACTACTGAAACATAAATCACCATCCATAGAAATAAAATTCATAAAACTAAATCCAGAACATCTGCACTTTTTACATTTCCACGAGTCGACTGCAGTCTCTGCTCAGAAAGTGCAATGGAGAGGTAATGTTTCGCAGCAAAATAATACAGTACTTTAATCGCACATTTAACAAAAACAAACAAACAAACTCCAACCTATATCTATATATATACACCAAACACAATGACACTACAAATCAGTTAGTTGTATAGTCACTGCATGCTCTGGAGCTTAAAGCTGGGTACAAATACACAGTGGGCAATATGTCGTCCAATCCGCAAATCGAACAGACATACCGGCAAATCGCGCGCTACTGCAGGTCTTTTCCGAGGTCATCCTGTCGGGTGTGCCGTAAGCCTGACAGGTTGATCCTGGCAATGAGCAGATGCAGGGGAATGTGGAGGATGATCCTGGCAACGATCAGATGCAGGGGAATGTGGAGGATGATCCTGGCAATGAGCAGATGCAGGGGAATGTGGAGGATGATCCTGGCAACGATCAGATGCAGGGGAATGTGGAGGATGATCCTGGCAATGAGCAGATGCAGGGGAATGTGGAGGATGATCCTGGCAACGATCAGATGCAGGGGAATGTGGAGGATGATCCTGGCAACGAGCAGATGCAGGTGAATGTGGAGGATGATCCTGGCAACGAGCAGATGCAGGGGAATGTGGAGGATGATCCTGGCAACGAGCAGATGCAGGGGAATGTGGAGGATGATCCTGGCAACGAGCAGATGCAGGGGAATGTGGAGGATGATCCTGGCAACGAGCAGATGCAGGGGAATGTGGAGGATGATCCTGGCAACGAGCAGATGCAGGGGAATGTGGAGGATGATCCTGGCAACGATCAGATGCAGGGGAATGTGGAGTATGATCCTGGCAACGATCAGATGCAGGGGAATGTGGAGGATGATCCTGGCAACGATCAGATGCAGGGGAATGTGGAGGATGATCCTGGCAACGATCAGATGCAGGGGAATGTGGAGGATGATCCTGGCAATGATCAGATGCAGGGGAATGTGGAGGATGATCCTGGCAATGATCAGATGCAGGGGAATGTGGCGGATGATCCTGGCAATGATCAGATGCAGGGGAATGTGGCGTATGATCCTGGCAATGATCAGATACAGGGGAATGTGGAGGATGATCCCGGCAATGATCAGATACAGGGGAATGTGGAGGATGATCCTGGCAATGATCAGATGCAGGGGAATGTGGAGGATGATCCTGGCAATGATCAGATGCAGGGGAATGTGGCGGATGATCCTGGCAACGAGCAGATGCAGGGGAATGTGGAGGATGATCCTAGCAATGATCAGATGCAGGGGAATGTGGAGGATGATCCTCGTAATGATCAGATGCAGGGGAATGTGGCGGATGATCCTGGCAATGATCAGATACAGGGGAATGTGGCGGATGATCCTGGCAATGATCAGATACAGGGGAATGTGGAGGATGATCCTGGCAATGAGCAGATGCAGGGGAATGTGGCGGATGATCCTGGCAATGATCAGATACAGGGGAATGTGGCGGATGATCCTGGCAATGAGCAGATGCAGGGGAATGTGGCGGATGATCCTGGCAATGATCAGATGCAGGGGAATGTGGAGGATGATCCTGGCAATGAGCAGATGCAGGGGAATGTGGAGGATGATCCTGGCAACGATCAGATGCAGGGGAATGTGGAGGATGATCCTAGCAACAAGCAGATGCAGGGGACTGTGGAGAATGATCCTGGCAATGAGCAGATGCAGGGGAATGTGGAGGATGATCCTGGCAACGATCAGATGCAGGGGAATGTGGAGGATAATCCTGGCAACGAGTAGATGCAGGGGAATGTGGAGGATGATCCTGGCAATGATCAGATGCAGGGGAATGTGGCGGATGATCCTGGCAACGAGCAGATGCAGGGGAATGTGGAGGATGATCCTAGCAATGATCAGATGCAGGGGAATGTGGAGGATGATCCTCGTAATGATCAGATGCAGGGGAATGTGGCGGATGATCCTGGCAATGATCAGATACAGGGGAATGTGGCGGATGATCCTGGCAATGATCAGATACAGGGGAATGTGGAGGATGATCCTGGCAATGAGCAGATGCAGGGGAATGTGGCGGATGATCCTGGCAATGATCAGATACAGGGGAATGTGGCGGATGATCCTGGCAATGAGCAGATGCAGGGGAATGTGGCGGATGATCCTGGCAATGATCAGATGCAGGGGAATGTGGAGGATGATCCTGGCAATGAGCAGATGCAGGGGAATGTGGAGGATGATCCTGGCAACGATCAGATGCAGGGGAATGTGGAGGATGATCCTAGCAACAAGCAGATGCAGGGGACTGTGGAGAATGATCCTGGCAATGAGCAGATGCAGGGGAATGTGGAGGATGATCCTGGCAACGATCAGATGCAGGGGAATGTGGAGGATAATCCTGGCAACGAGTAGATGCAGGGGAATGTGGAGGATGATCCTGGCAACGAGCAGATGCAGGGGAATGTGGAGGATTATCTTGGCAATGATCAGATGCAGGGGACTGTGGAGAATGATCCTGGCAACGATCAGATGCAGGGGAATGTGGAGGATGATCCTGGCAATGATCAGATGCAGGGGAATGTGGAGGATGATCCTGGCAATGATCAGCTGCAGGGGACTGTGGAGAAAGATCCTGGCAACGATCAGATGCAGGGGAATGTGGAGGATGATCCTGGCAACGATCAGATGCAGGGGAATGTGGAGGATTATCCTAGCAATGATCAGATGCAGGGGAATGTGAAGGATGATCCTGGCAATGAGCAGATGCAGGGGAATGTGGAGGATGATCCTGGCAATGAGCAGATGCAGGGGAATGTGGCTGTGAACAATATTTCGTGTGTGCGGCATTTTATTGGTCGTACCGCCAGCAGAGTACACTCATTGTTTAGTGTGCACCCGACTTTATTTTATCTGTTAGTTCTAAATACAATGGATAAAACTAATAAGCAATGGAAGAGCAGAAAATGGTTTTAATATAATGGTCAAAGTAGACTTCACAACGGGAACAGAAGTAAGGTGCTTGCTATACTTGAAAGCAGAAGAAAGATTTAGAAAAGGATTATTTCCTGTGCTAGGCCTGCTCCCCAGAACCGTAGCGGGGCAAAGGAGATGCCTCATGGTTAGTATACATCTTACATCCCCATACATTATACATTGCCTTCTTACGGCATGGCTATAAAACTACAGACCTGTCTGGGAAGCTCCTTTTTCTATTCCAGCAGCAGATTTCAAGAAGTAGGACACAGGCGGTAGCCCAATCTTCATTTCATATGTTCTGTCAGGCTGCAAAGAAACATAATTGCTAAACAGTAATCCATCAGAATGTTATGAACACAGAATTATGGGTCCCGCTTAACAAGACATAACCACTTTAGCACTCTCTAAAGGTATAATGTCCTCCATTTAGTATTTATCAAACAGCGTTAAGCTTAGCTTACAACTGTTTACCCCTCTACCGCTTACACCATCTATAGATAGCAAGAACAATAATGTTCCCACTGTCGGCAGTGGGGACCCAGCAGCAGCCTTTCCGGCTTCACCGAAGCCTTCCAAGCACTGCCGGGGTCCCCGCTGGGTGAAAGTGTAATGGACATGCACAGACTGGCTATCAAATGATCGCACGTGACGCGGCAAGCCTTTACCGCCAACAGCGGAGGCTGCTGTTGAGGAGAAGGAAGTTATTTTAAATACCAACAGCATATTTGTTAGTATCACTGCGATAATAAACAAAGTATGCAGCAGGTAATTTACTACTTATTAAGGGTCCAATTTAACACACAGAGTTGGGGGCGTGGCCTGGCTGGCATGGAAGGTGGCTGTGCTTCTCCCCAGCTCCTTTAGCAGTAGCGCATAAAAGGACTTATCACCCTCTTTATCTGATCCCTAAGCGGTTGGGAGACACCCTGGGGACCCCCCCTACCTAGCTACTGGTGTCCGGGGGACCCGCGGAGTCAGGGATCGCTTTTAAGCGCTCCTGCGGATTGCGGCCTTTCCCCCAGACGGAAGCCGGGACCTGGAGTTTGAGGAGAGTCCAGACTGTCCCTCCGGAGGTGAACTTCCGCTACGCGCTGGCCTCTGACGGACCCTGCTGCCCTGCCCGGACCCCTCGTACCTCACCTGGGGAGTGAAGACCCGGACCTGCATGCGGGGGTGAGTCTGCTCCACAAACGGAGCTTAGTTTGCAGCCGCCACGTCTGCTACCTCCACGGAGCTGCTGAGACGCCTGTGATCCCGCCGCTACCTCCCTGCAGCCCCGCGGCGCTGAGCGTCCCGCTGCACGGATCACCCGGCCACCTCTATAGCGGCTCGCTCCCCTCTCACTCTCCTCGCCCTACGGACTCCAGGGCTCCCTTTGCCCGCAAGCACGCTACCCCGGGGGGCCCCTGTGCTGTCCGAGACCAGTACCTCAATAGGCACATTAACTCCTCTTTAGAGGCTCATTCCCCCCATTCCAGTGTCCACACATATCTTATTGGTGCCAGGATATTGTCTGGGCTATAGGAGCTGGGGGGGGGGGGCTTAAAACCCCCCTGCAGGTTGCGGCCTAATTCCTCCCCTGAAGCCGGGGACTCAATTACCCATTACACCCAGCAGGCGCTAAGATAGACCCTACCACAGACCCTGAGCCATAGCTCAAATAGTAAACTCCCCCTGGTGGCTGCCTCAGGATAATTCACCAGAGAAATGCAATTTTGCTCCACTAAGAGAAACCATATGAATGCTTCTCTGCCTCTCTGAGCCTATAGTGCTATCAGATATGTGCTACACCCGGCTGTCGTTGCCACCGATGCCGTAATGTACTGCTGATGCCAACCCACAGGGAGCCGCTCCGCTGAAGGCACTCTTATGCGAGTTATGCAACCATATTTCACCTCGTCGACTTGATTTCAAGGAATCTAAGCTTTTCGATGCTGATTGAGTGATGCCCAGGAACAAGAAGTCCTCTCAAAAGACTGGCACATCAACTCCGCGGGGAACCATGTCACAGTCCGCTATGAGATCCTTCTTACAATCTACCTCTCCCGCTTTAGCAGAAAACCCGTCTGCTGCAGACTCCCCCACTCCCCCATCCCCTCCAAGTGCTGATGCACTACACGCCTGCTCCCCAGGAGGTAGGGATCTACAAGATATCTTAGCTTACATGAAAAATCTACCCACTAAACAAGATCTGCAAGATACAGTGAGACGTGAACTGGCTGCCATGAGACAAGATATTTCCCACATCTCCGACCGGGTGACGAGCTTGGAGGATCACCAGGTTTCTTCCGACACATTCCTAAAGTCATTGACGACTGTCATTGACGCCCAATCCTCGGAGATCCGCTCCCTCAAAACACGGTTAACAGATTTGGATAACAGGGGGAGGAGAAACAATATCCGTGTGCGGGGTTTGCCGGAGGATGTCCCCCAAACAGGCCTGATCGACGCTCTTACGAAAATCTTCAACGAGATTTTGGGTAATGACCCCAACAATATCACTTTCGATAGGGCCCACCGAGCTCTGAAACCAAGAGGCCTCTCCGCAGACAGACCGCGTGATGTAATCTGCAGAATGCATTATTTCTCTCAGAAGGATGATATTATGCGCAAAGTTCGCCAACTCAACGGTTCAACGATCCAGATCTACCAAGACCTGTCCTGGCACACACTCCAACAACGGAAAGCCCTCAAGCCCCTAACGGATGAACTCCGTAAGCGCCAATTGAAATACCGCTGGGGCTTTCCCTTTAATCTCCAAGCCTCCTCATCGGGGAAAACCCATACCCTCAACTCCTATTCGGACCTCCCTGAGTTCTGTACAGGACTTGGCATACCCAAACTTGACCTGCGCGATTGGGACTTCCCTACTCCAGTGCTACCACCTCTCCAACCCCTGAGTACAGGAGCACCCTGGGAGGAGAAGCTCCGGTGGACCCCCCTCCGACAAGGACTCACGTGTGACCTGATTGATAACCTGAGATCTTCTGTTTGTTCTTGTTCTCCCTATATTACCTCTCTAGGTCACAGCGTGATACTATTTCTTAGGTTACAGCGTGATACCATTTCTCACCACTGATGAACCTTCATTTGATATCTCGATATGTATTGGGCCGTTGATTGTTAACTCCTGTTCCCTGATTATGAGATTTCTTGCATCCTATCACTCGAAGATTTCTCCATGTTAACGAGGTTTACAGTTTATAGTTTACAATTAGTTAAAACTATGCATGTATAATGATTATTGCACTATTCTTCTCATTTTCAATATGCCTTTGGCGGTGGCTCCCTCATCCGCCCCACACCCGCCCCTGGCTGTTTTGCCTCTTGGGTTCCCAATCCTTAGATGGATCGGCTACCCCACTGCGGGTTTTTTGATTGTTATTATTGTTTTTTCTCCATGCCCTGTCCCCTTCTTTTTCCCTCCTATCTCTTCCTCTTTTCTTTCGTTGACCATCCTGGATTTACCGCCCTCCATCATGACATATGTCTCTCATGACTTCCCCTGGTAGAGTTAAGGTAACATCGATCAACGCGAAAGGCCTTAACGTGCCGGAGAAAAGAGCATCCCTTTTACGGTCCCTCTGGGCTGATAGAGTGGATGTTGCGCTGGTCCAGGAGTCGCATTTTAAAATTTCAGCTAAGAACCCTCCCTTTACTAACTACCGCTACCCCCAGGCCTTTTATAATAATAACCCAGACTCTAAATCAAAAGATGTGGCGATAATATTCTCTAGGACCCTCCAACTGTCAGACATATCAGTTCACAAGCTGATCCCGGGTCGTTTCCTGATAGTGCGTTGTAAAATATGCATGTGCCCATACACATTTGTTGCACTTTATGCCCCAAATAAGGACCAGGTCCCATTTTTCCGCTCCGCCCTTTCCCAAATGGAACCACTCCTTTCAGGGGTTGTTGTTCTGGGGGGTGACCTGAACTGGATAATGGATCCATCCTTAGACTCATCTTCTGCCGCCCCCCGGACCTCCCAACGTCAATACCGACAGGTTAGACGACTGTTCCATGACCTTCAGCTGGCTGACTCCTGGAGGGTCCTTCATCCCTCTGAGAGAGATTACTCTTTTTACTCACCCCCACACAAGGCTTACTCCCGTCTCGATTATTTATTTTTAAGTCACAGACATCTCCCTTTACTAATAGACTCCTCCATAGGTTCGATAACCTGGTCTGACCACGCCCCAGTACATATGATTCTTTCAACCCCCCAGACTACCCCTGGCGCCTTAACGAGTCATTACTACAGGACCAATACTGCAGAGGTGAAATAGAAAAGGCTTTGACTGAATTCTTCTCCATAAATGACACTGACGATGTCTCAAAGATTATCCTGTGGGAAGCACATAAATGCACCATAAGGGGTAAGCTCATACAGTTGGGGACATTTATGAAGAAACAGAGGTCAGCAATAATTACCAAACTATTAGAACGACTCCACCACCTCGAGTCCTCGCACAAAACGTCTCTATCAGAGACTGACTACCTAGAACTACTTGACACACGGGCCCAACTAAAGAAAACCCTTACTGATAGTATCCAGCTTTCAGTCCGTAAATGCAACTCCAAATATTACCAGTGGAGTAATAAACCTGGTCGCCTCCTGGCCCAGGCTCTCAGGGCCCAACGCTCCTCTTTGTATATTAACAACGTAAAAGATCCTGGGGATGCTCTCCGATTCAAAACCCCTGAAATTGCTGCATGCTTCAAACAGTATTACTCCCTTTTATATAATTTGGAGAATCGACCTGATGGCACCGCCTCCCCTCACGACTTTCTACAGGCGAAGGCATATTTAGAAAAGGTGTCCTACCCCGTCCTATCACCTTCGGACAGGGAAGCACTGGAACTACCTTTTACCCAGCAAGAACTGGAAAACGCCCTGACCTCGACACCCTCTGGCAAGAGTCCAGGGCCGAATGGCTTCTCGCTCACCTACTATACACAATTTAAAGATCTCATCTCCTCCTATCTTCTCCAGGCCTTTAATTCTATCTCCGCAGATACCCATTTCTCAAGCCAGTCCTTGGAGGCTCACATTTCCGTTCTACCTAAACCCGGTAAAGAACCCTCGATGTGCTCCAGTTATAGGCCCATATCTCTTCTAAATGTCGATGTCAAGCTTTTCGCAAAACTAATGGCAAATAGACTGAATGTACTCCTGCCTTCCCTAATCCACAACGATCAGGTGGGCTTTGTCCCGAACCGCGAGGCTAAGGATAATACCACTAAGGTCCTGAGCCTAATCCATATAGCATCCCAGGGTGGTTCTCCTACTGTGTTGTTATCCACCGATGCCGAAAAGGCTTTTGATAGAGTCAGTTGGGGTTTTATGAGGTCTGTACTGGGGCACATCGGATTGGGCCCCCTAGCGCTCGGCAGCATTATGGGACTTTATAGATCACCCACAGCTCGGGTTCGAGTTAACGGATCCTTGTCCGACCCCTTTTCCATAAGTAATGGGACACGACAGGGCTGCCCACTATACCCTTTACTCTTTGTACTCTGTATCGAAGCCTTCGCGAGAGCTATTAGGGCCAATGACTGCATTACTGGCATGAGGGTTGGTGATACAGAGCACAAACTCTCCCTGTTTGCTGATGATTTATTGGCTACAATAACACACCCGGTTTCCTCCCTTCCTCATCTCATGCAGGAGCTGTCCCACTTCGGGTCACTCTCCAACTTTAAGATCAACATGTCCAAATCCTGCGCCCTGAACATCTCCACTCCCCCCGACACAGTGGCCAAACTTAAACAATCCTTCGCCTTTACTTGGAATACCTCCCATCTGTCTTACCTGGGAATACAGCTGCCGAGCAATCTGTCCTGTTTGTTCACTTTGAATTTTGCGCCCCTTCTCCGAACACTTAGAGCTGATTATAGCAGGTCGTATCTCAAACCACTCTCTTGGCTGGGGAAGGTGAATGTTGTAAAGGTGAATACTCTCCCCAAGCTACTCTACAAATTACAGGCTCTCCCCATACGGATCCCAGACTCCTGGTTCAAGTCCATCCAACTCTTGATACAACAATTTATTTGGTCCCGGAGACGCCCTAGAATTAGCCGGTCCACCCAAAGTGGTGGTTTCCAGTTACCTGATATCAGAGGCTACTATTGGGCAATTATGCTTAATAGGGTTTTGGATTGGACGAGGAGTCGAGACACAAAGCAGTGGGTGGCTTTGGAGGGGCTTTATATGCAACAATTCCCAGAGATATTCCCTTGGCTCCCTTCTCTCCCCAGGCCTCCCTCCCCTCACCCAACTATCACCGCGACCCTCTCCTTCTGGAAAAAAGCGCGCCGCTGGCCCTTCCTCTCTTCCGATTTCGGCCCGTTGACCTCTTTTCTAGCTAACCCCGACTTTATACCCGGCTTAATACCCTCCCACTTTCGTGATTGGGCCCTCGAGGGTCTCTTTAGGGTAGGCCAGTTGGCGACCTCCTCAGGAGTTAGACAGTTTTCGGAGGTGCGATCTAAATTGGAAATCCCACAACATGATTTCTGGAAATATCTACAGCTTAGACATTTCCTGCACTCCAAACACAGATATCTCCAGGCCTCACGGGAATTAACACAGTTTGAGAGGTTGTGCGTCTCTACATGCACCCCCCAACACACTGTCTCCACACTTTACAAACTATTACAGAGCTCCGGTGCTCAGACGCCCACACCCTTCCAGTTGGCCTGGGAGAAGGATCTTGGGATCCAACTAACAGATAAAGATTGGCGGATGATATTCCTCAAATCTCATAAAAGTTCAGTTTGTATACAAGTTAGGGAAACCCAATATAAACTTTTAATGAGATGGTATAGACACCCCTCTCTCCTTCACTTCATGTATCCTGGAGTGACGGACAGATGTTGGAGATGTCTCAACGCCACTGGCTCCCTAATGCACATCTGGTGGAACTGTCCCCTACTCCGACCATTCTGGGTTGAGGTCATCTCCATTTCTCAAGACATACTCCACACCCCTGTCCCTACTGACCCGGCCTTTTGGCTGCTTTCCCACTCCTCAATTTCACTGGCTCAGCATAAAACATCATTACTCCGCCACCTGTCTAATGCAGCACGGGCAGTTATCCCCACTCTATGGAGATCCCCGTCTCCGCCCACAAGGAAACTATGGTTCACTAGAATTAATTATTATATGAATATGGAGAACATCCTCCTGGTTTCCAGAGATAAACTCCTGGAGTACATGACCACCTGGCTACCTTGGATAGAATATACGTCCTCCAAAGACTACATCTACGCCACCAAATGACTTGGCCTCGCAGTTGATTGATTAAAGAAACTGCATTATACCTCCCACTCAGTTCGAGGGCCCCCAGATTTGGTCACACTGTGTTCTTCCCCTCTCCTTTCCTTCATTTCATACTTCACTCTTTCTATAACTTTTCTACTATGTTTACCTAAGATATCACGATTGCAATCACTGTATAGACAGATAGCGAGTGGATACCACATTGACACTATAGGACAACCTATTAATGCCTGTACCTACACCGACCCCCAGTGTCTGGGGTGGTACGCTACCCTGCTCCTTATGGCTATAACGCAATTGACCTTAATTATACGTTCTGATGCTTCTTTGTCTAAATGTGATGTAATCCTTATGTTTTCTTGAATAAAAACAGATTATACAAAAAAAAAAACAACACACAGAGTTGTAAGGGCTTTATCACTTGTTACTTATGTCAAAAGGTGCTGCTGCACAGATAGTGCTGTTCTACCTATGAGAGGCAACAGCACTAGTCCGTTTTATTCTGCTGCCCATACAAAATCTATGGCTTGGTATTCAACAGCGAGCATTTTTTTTTTTTTTCTTACTTGCTGCTCATTGCTTCTTGAAATTCTCCAGGTCTTGTTGCTATAATTTAGTGCTAAAGTTCCCGCAGGGAGGCTGCGGCATCCGACTACTTACCCATATACACTGCTGCAGCTCTTTCTCCGTCCCTTCCCTGCAGCTCCCTGGAATCTGCACTATTCCCTTTTAAGCGGGCACAGAAAAACCCAGCTGCCTGCTTCAGTAACACTACTGTTTGCCAGAGAGCATAGTAGTGTTTAATATAGGCAGCATCATTTTAAATAGTGCAGAGAAAGTCAGCGAGAACAGATGCTAAACTGCACCCTTTTTTTATTTCTTTTTTTTTTTAATAATTGTTTATTAGGCAGATGAGATACAGACAGGAACAAACAATAGTATTGTATCAGAACATGTGTACAGAGTCATAAGTATACGTTGAACAACCCCTAGGGGGAAACAAGAACTGACATAGACAAAGTAGTGTTAGCCTAATTTCTGTCTAGACAAAACTTTTTTAAGATATTATAAGATATTGTGGGAATGGAAAGAGCAGCAGAGGGAGAAAAAGGGAGAGGGGAGAGACAAAGACACAAGATCAGAAACTAGTGGAGAGGAAGAAAAGTATGAATGTTGAGGGGTAGGGTGACCCGGCCGGCCCCGTCCAAAGGACAAAAGCCAAAAAACAAAACAAAAAAAAAAACGTAATGTGAAAATGTACAATGTTTGGGGCCTACAATAGGGCCAAGCCCCATTAACGGAAATGGGGAGAGGTCTTAAAAAAGGACGTCCACGGTTCCCAGGTCCTAAGAAAGGCCTCTGAGGAACCCTTTAAGATACTAGTAATATGCTCCATAGTATAGATGTGCCATATTTTCCCTACAATTTCTCCCTGAGTAGGAGCCTCTGTGGATTTCCAAGTTGATGCAATGGCACATCTAGCTGCCAGGACCATATGGGTGAACAATTTAGTCTGACATCGCGAGGCCCCAGGGATTGATATAGAGAGAAGGAAGTGCTTGGGATACATGGGGATGGTGAGCTCCAGGATTGAACTGAAAAGGGATCCCAGTTCCCTCCATAGAGGGAGGAGTCTAGGGCATTCCCACCAAATATGCAAGAACGTACCATCCATTGTTTTACATCTCCAGCAAAGTGGAGATGTGTCTGGAAACATCTTGGCAAGTCGGGTGGGAACATAGTACCATCTATAGAAGAGCTAGTATGCATTTTCCTTCGCTCGCACACAAATAGAGCTAGATGCTAAGCTAGTGTAGATATCTGTCCACTCCACAGAATCAAATGTTTCCCCCAGATCCGATTCCCATGCCCTTTCATGAGGCTCCTTATCTAATTGTCCTAGGGGAACCAGCGATCTATAAATAGTGGAGATAAGTCCTCTAGTCGAGTTTGTGCGCGTTGCATTAACTTCCATAGAAGTTAACGGCCTATGATTAATCTGTGTAAGAAGCGTGGAGTGGAAGTGACGAATTTGCAGGTACTGGAAGAAGAGTGAATGAGGTAAAGCGTATTTAGATTGTAATTCTGCAAAGGTTGGGAACAGTGAATCTGAGGTCAGGTCATTTAGTAACCTAATCCCCTCCCTTTGCCAGTGTGGCAAGGCATTAGGGTGACGGCCTGGTTGAAACAAAGGATTATCAAATATCGGGACCAAAGGACTAGGGAGCGGTGCCAACTGGAATTTACGATTGGCCAAATCCCAGACGTCTAAGGAGTGGGATACCACTGGGTGTGATTTAACTGAGCGGGGGCGTGTCGAAGAGGGAAGCCACAATAAAGAGGAGAGAAATTTCAAATTAAGGGAGTCGGCCTCAATTGAGACCCATACCCTCTCTGCTTTTGGAGTATTCCAAAGAGTACATTGTGCTAGGGTGGCCGCTATATAATAGGCCCTGAAATCTGGGACCCCTAAGCCGCCCTCCGAGGTGTGTTTTTGTAGCGTAACACGCTTCACTCTGGGCTTCTTTTTAGACCAAATGAATTGGGACGAGGCGTGTTGGAGGGTTTTAAAGACATAAGGCGGCACTCGAACAGGGAGAGTTTGAAACAAATAGAGGAGTCTGGGCAACAGGTTCATTTTAACGGCATTGATACGACCGATCCAAGATATATACTGGCTACCCCAGTTTTCAAGGTCGTTCTGGAGTCGGGCGAGCAGGGTGGGGAAATTGGCCTGAAAAAGGTGAGAGTACTTTTTGGTTATAGCAACTCCCAGGTACGTAAGTTTCTTTGCATTCCAACGAAAATTGAACCTGTGTGTCAAAATATCTTTCATATTTTGTGGGATATAAAAGTCTAAGACCTCAGTCTTATCAGTATTAATTTTATAGCCAGAGTGAGCACCAAACTCCTCTATTTCACGAAAAAGATGGGGCAATGAGTGTACAGGGTCGGAGATTGTAAGCAGCACATCGTCTGCATACAACGCAATTTTGTGTTCAACAGCACCCACCTTTATCCCTTTAATGAGTGGATTGGCTCGGATCCGCGCAGCAAGGGGTTCTATAGTTAGAGCGAATATCAAAGGAGAGAGCGGACAGCCTTGCCGCGTGCCATTAGCTATCCGAAAAGGGGAAGACATCACTCCATTGGCAAGTACAGCCGCCCTGGGGTTGTTATATAATGCCGTTACTCCCTGAAAGAAACGGCCCGATATCCCCACCTGTTGTATCGTGTGAAGCATAAACGGCCATTGAATCCGATCGAATGCCTTTTCAGCATCTAAACCCAGGACCATAGCCGGCTTCTTTTGTTTGTGTATTTCATGTATCAGATCCACCGTTCTACGCGTGTTATCTAAGGCTTGGCGCCCAGGTATAAAACCAACTTGATCAGGATGGATCAGTTGAGGGAGTAAGGGCCCCAGCCTATTAGCCAGTAATTTTGCGTAGATCTTGATGTCAACATTTAAGAGTGATATGGGCCTATAATTAGTAACCAGCTCAGGATCTCGACCGGGTTTAGGGATCACAACTATACTTGCCAATGAAGTCAAGACATCAAAAGAAGCACCGCGCAATATATCGTTAAAGAATTTAGAGAGAAAGGGAGTAAGTTCCGTCGCACACTTTTTATAGTATGTAGGGGAAAAACCGTCCGGGCCTGGGGCAGCTGACACTTTAAGATTCTTAATGGCACAAAGGATTTCTGTATCTGTAAAGGCAGCATTTAGGTCCAAGAGGTGCTGATCAGAAACACGAGGGAGTATAGTATTAGCGAAAAAAGAGGAAAGAGAAGGAGTATCCTGTATGTTATGTTGGGGTGTGGTAGAAGGGAGGTTATAAAGTGTTTCATAGTAGGTTTGAAATTCCTGAACAATTGTCTCTGGGTCATATGTGACGGCCCCTGTGTGAAGAGACCTCAATTTTTTTATTAAATTCGAGGCCTTTTTTTCCCGAAGCTTATTAGCTAAAACAGAATCAGCTTTATCTGCTTTATCGTAGTATTTCTGTTGCAGCCGCCGTAAAATAAAGGCCGATCTACGGGACAATATAGTGTTGAGTCTGCCTCTTAGCGTGGTTATCTGAGAAAGTAAGGTAGAGGAGGGGTGTAATTGGTGTTCGAGCAATAATGATGATATTTCAGTTTCTAGAGAAGAAATTTCACTTTGGGTCTGCTTTCGGCGATGAGAAGCTGCGCTAATGAGCTTACCTCGAATCGTGGCTTTATGAGCCTCCCAAACAATACTATTAGCTATCTCATCAGATACAATGATCTCAAAGTATTCCGATATGGCAGATCTAATGTCTCGGAGAGTAGATGGATCCAATAATAGGCTGTCATCCAACCTCCAGGACCCAGACCTACCACTGGAGCTACATAGATCAAATAGGAGGATAGTTCCAGAGTGGTCTGTCCACGAGACGGGCTTAATACCTGCATAAGTGACCATCGGTGCCAAGGAACGAGAGACTAGCATCATATCAATTCTGGCATATATTTGGTAAGGAGCAGAGTAATGGGTATAGTCCCTAGCCATAGAATTTTTGAGGCGCCAGGAATCTAGTAACATCATCCTATTAATACCGTCTCCTAAGACCTGTGCCGTTTGCAGTACCTCAGGGGAATGTTTAATGAAAGTGGGGGCCTTTTTATCAAGGGACGGGTCGAGCACTGCATTAAAATCCCCACCAATAAGAATATGGCCTTGTGAGAACCGCTCCATTTGCCGAAATGTGCTGCGGAAGAAGCGGCCTTGGCCAGTATTTGGAGCATACAGGTTAACTAGGGTAATCATCTCAGCTCCAATGGTGCCCAACAGCATAAGAAATCTGCCTTCAGGGTCTATCAGGGATTTAGAGAGAGTAAAGGGAACCTTATTAGAAATCAAGATTGCAACACCCCTCTTTTTGCACGGGGCAGAAGCAAAATAGGATTGTGGAAAGCGCTTACCTCGTAATTGAGAATGAGTGCCAGTCATGTGAGTTTCCTGGAGCATCACGATGTCAGCTTTCTCCTGCCTACAGGTATCCAGGACCATTGTACGCCGCCTAGGGGAATTGAGGCCATTGACGTTCAGGGAGAAGACCTTCAGACCCATGGGGAAGGCCAGTTATGAAAAGCTCTTACGTTCTGCTGAAAGAACCTTGAAAAATTGAACAGGGCCGGTCGAGTCAGGGGAAGAGAGGCGGAAGAGGGAAAGGAGGAGAGGAGAGGAAGGAGAAGAAAGGAAAAGGACAGAAGAACAAGAAAAAGAGGAAAGACAAGAACAGAAGGCCTGAACAGGCCAAAACCCGTTATAGAGTAAGCCCAAACGATAGGGCCATTCATAGTGACAGTAAGAAACACACTAGAATATAGAAGGGGGGAGAGAGAACACTAGAGAAACAGGTATTATAACAATAACCTCCAGAGGTGGAGGAGAGAAAATCTAGGGCCGGTAAGACACCATGGGCCCCCAAACCAGTCAAAAGACCTCCCAGAAGGGGAGGAGTAAAAGAGGTGGATCCGTGATGTACACACCATACTTTAAAATGGCTATTAACACCTAAAACAAACAAACAGAACTATCCAAACATCGGGACAATATATAAAAATATGCAACTAACAGAAGAAGAGGGGAAAAAAAAAAAAAAAAAAAAGGGCAATACAAAACAACCCTTAACATTACGTAGCGGAAATGAGGCTGTGTTTAACAAGATATCTTGTCAAGGTAGGACAGTAACCTATAAGTAAGTTGTCCCGTGTCCGTCTCCGGACGGAATATCAGGCCAGGCAAACAGGAGTCCCAAATCAAGGAGGGGCCGAGTCATTTTTCGAGCCATTCCGGACTTGCTGCCAAGACACTTGAGGGGGTCGGATACGTTGTGGTCTAGGAGAACTCGGTGGGCCAGAGCCAGTATTAGGATCGGGAAGTAAATCTAAGTCCTCAAGTAACTTCTGCCCTTGTTCCAGTGTCTTGCCGTGCGCGCCGTGTTGTCTGCTAAAACTTGTAGTTGGAAGGGAAAGTTCCATCTGTATTTTATGTTATGCTGGCGTAGAATTCTAGTGATAGGCTGGAGGTCCCTCCTTTTCTGTATAGTAGAAGGTGCCAGATCCTGGAATAATTGGACCTGAGTGTCCCGAAATGTAATGGTTGGCGTATCTCTAGTCGCTATAACAAGCCTCTCCTTCGTCTGGTAGTAGTGCAGGCGGGTAATAATATCTCGAGGCTGTTGGCCCGGAGGGGGCCTGGCTCTGAGCGCCCGATGCGCCCTATCGAGGAGAAGGTCGTTATCTTGGAGACCGGGGAGGATGTGCCTGAAGAGGTCCTTGAGAAATGCGGGTATAGACGGAGCAGGAATAGTCTCAGGGACACCCCGGACGCGCAGGTTATTCCTACGCGACCTGTTCTCCATATCCTCGTTTCTCCTTAAGGTCGGCAATTTCAGATCTGAGGAGGGAGAGCTCCCGCTCCACTGAGCCTTGGTATTGGCATATTTCGGCCGTTTTGGACTCCAGGGCGTCTGTCCGTGTACCAAGAGATGTCAATTCAGACTTGAAGTCGTCCACCGCCCGCTTGAGTTCTTGTTGGAATGTCAGCTTAATACCGTCTACCAGAGTAGTAAGGACTGAGTGTATGGACGGATCTATGTCCAGGTCTGACGGGGATTCGGGGGGAGATGACCCCGCACGATATGTATTCTGCGGCGGCGCCTTAGATTTAGGTGTAAACATAGAAGGAGTGGCCGCAGCTGACACCTTCCGGTTCTTGTTAGACATAATAAAAGCCGGTGTTGAAAGTTAGAAGATATTCAATATACTCAGTATACACGGATTGAATGAAAGAATCTGAGTGAGGGGGCCACACTATGACGTTGTTAGAGCATCCCTTGGGTGGTCGGGATATGGGCCATCCCCAGGCGGCGTGATATCACTCTTGAAACCTGGAGGGCTTATATCACAGGGCAGGGGTGTCGGGATGGCCGGGTGGGATGGGAGGCGAATCCAATTATCTCAGCCAGCTATCAGGGTCGAGGGGGGGAAACTGAGCCCCTGGAAACAGAGAGGTATCTCTTGCAGCGTGTTCACCGGGAGGCAGAGAAATAGAACCAGAATATATATATGCACTTCCAGGAGTCCCAGGAGAGCTAAAATAGGACCAGGGACCAGCACCCACTATACCTCTGTTGCAATAATTAGGTTATGGTACCTGCAGCTCCCTGATGGGGCCAGCAAGTATTATATGCGAGAAAGAAAATGGCCGCCGCAGCTGGGCTGAGGGGAGCACAGACAGCTTACCCCTCCAGGTCCGGACCGTGCGGCAAACCCTCACCTCCACCACCAGCAGGCTCTCTTCAGCAAGCAGAGACGACCCGGGGACCGGCCGCACGGGTGCCGCGGCTCTCACTTCCGGCGGGGGATGCGAGCGTCGCTTGCAGGGACGGGCGCTCTCCTCTCCGAGCCTCCCCTGTTCCCTACTGCGGCGGCAGGCTGTGCAGCGCTCCGGGCACCTCAGGTGAGGCACCGCACAGTCGCGATCCTCGGGAACCCACCCTTTTTTTATTTAATTCATAAGTGGGGCCCCTGTCCAACTCTATTAATGAAACAAAGGGCGGTATCCTATTAGCTGCGGTAAAACATCATCATTTTTCACCAGCTGTTTTATTATAGGCTATCCAATTTGATTGCTGTAAACAATAAAATGCCTTTTCTCCAAAAAACATAGTTCAGTGAAACCTGTGTGTTTTCTAGAGAAACAGACCCGTTTTCGCTTGAAAACGGAGCTGTTTTCGGGGGTATTGTTTCGCCTGCCTGACCCAGGTGACACAAAATCCCCGGTAAGCTTGCGCCAGCTTATCAGGGCTAATAGGATAGCCCCCAATGAACCCTATAGTCGCAGTAATTTAATAGGATACCGCCCAAAGTGGCCAGAGCATTCCAACCCAAGTCTAGTGTATTACAACTTTTCCCTCTGTGATCCATTACACAAAACATAAGCAGTAGGTGTGGAGGCATTTCTCAGACTTTAGATCATCTTTATGTATTTAGCAAAACATTCACATACCCCCCAAAAAATTGTAATAAAATAAATGAGCATTCTTCTTTAGAAATGAGACCTATTTTACATGTATTGGTCTACCAGCAAAAGAATTGCACTGCTTACAGCTGGTGCAAAACACAGCTGCCAGGCTGTTAACCAACCAGCCCCGTTCCAGCCACATAACACCAATTCTCTACTCTCTCCACTGGCTGCCTGTAAGATGGCGAATCATCTTCAAGATTGGCTTACTGAGTTTCAAAGCACTACATGACCAGGGCCCAAGGTACCTGAAGCATCTTCTGATTCCATACTGTCCAATTCCATTACTGCGATCTGTAGATGAAGGACTTTTAGCAGTACCTAAAATCTCCCGTAATTCATCTGGGGGTCAAGCTTTTAGTCATGCGACTCTGACGCTATAGAACTCACTTCCCAGCACAGTGCGAGAGGCCCCAACTATACAATTCTTCAAAAGTAGACTCAAGACTTTCCTGTTTACGCAAGCATTTCCATAATGTCCCTTTAGTATCTACATGCTTCTGTATTTTATGAAAAGCTTTTCTGTACTTCATTGTTTCTGTACTATGGGGGTCATTCAGAGTTGATCGCTAGCTGAATTTGTTTGCAGCGCAGCGATCAGGCTAAAAATCGGCAGTTCTGCGCATACGGCGCAATGCGTACGCGCGACGTACAGGCACAACGAACGATGTCGTTTTGCACAGGGTCTAGCGATGCATTTCAGTAGCACTGCTTGCCGCAGAGTGATTGACATGAAGTAGCACCTGACCGTTTTCAGGGAGTGTGCGGAAAAACGCAGGCGTGCCAGGAAAAACGCAAGCGTGGCTGAGTGAACGCTGGGCGGGTTTGTGACGTCAAATCCGGAACTGAATAGTCTGAAGTGACCGCCAGCGCTGGGTAAGTTTTGAGCTACTCTGAAACTACACAAAAATTTTTTGCAGGCGCTCTGCGATACAACCGTTCGTACTTCTGCTAAGCTAAAATACACTCCCAGTGGGCGGCGGCATAGCGTTTGCACGGCTGCTAAAAATTGCTAGCGAGCGATCAACTCGGAATGACCCCCTATATTATGCTATGTATCTGTTAATCGCCTTGAGTCCTATTGGAGAAAGAGCGCTATATAAATAAAATTATTATTATTATTATTGTGTACTGTACACTGGGTAATTACTCTAGTACAAAACACCTGCAAACGTCAAACTTTATTTATAAGCACAATATACAAACCCCTCATAACTAGGTTTTCTCTCCAAGAACAATTTTCATGGTATTTGAGGATCAATGGTTTAACGATAGGCAAAAACAAATAAATAAATACAGTACTTCATGGTTCAGTAGAACTACTGTTAACAGCCCTATCTGGGTATAAATGTTCTTCTATGGAAGTATTTTACTGATACCCCTTTCAGACACAGCATTTAGACCCAGGCCTAGACTATGTATGAACAGACCCGATCTGGGTCGGATGTCTCGGGTCGGCGACCCTGCTCTGTAACAAGGTTATTTCCCGGTCCGACCCGGATCGCTTGAAGTCTGAAAGGCATTACCGGGGTCATGATAACCTGGGTCATGCCTAAAAGGAGTTGCTTTGTGGGCACAGCATCCCTTGGAGATGACATCATCTCCAAGTGTCCACTGTTATTAGGAAGACCCAGGTCACTGGAAGACCCAGGCTCGGAGTGAACGGCAACGACCCAGGAATAACCCAGGTCCGTCATCTAGGTATTGGTGCCCATACACTTGTGTTATATCGCGTTTCGATTTCCCTTGAAGCTCCCCGTGTGATAAATTGCATCGAAAGTGCTTTTTTTTGTGCATTCAATGCGCATACAATTATGCGATTCATCGCATGCCCCTTGCGACCAGAAATGGGTGGAGTGTCCAGGAAGTGAGCTAAATAACTCACAGATCGCACATCTCAGTACGATAAATCGAATGTGGTAAAAACAGCATGTGATCGCATGTGCGGTCCGAAATATTAAGTGCAGCACATAATATCTTGAGGTGCGAGAATCGGCCAGCGTGTCCGTACATCGTATCGGGGGGACACATTCGATGCGCATACAACCCTGCGATTTATTGCACTGATGTGGTCGAAATCAAAGGGTTGTACCAGATATCTCACAAGTGTATGGAGACCATATGAAAGGGGGTAAGTACAGAAACTGCAGCTTTAACCTGTGTTCAGTGTCCTGGGTCCAAGCCGGGTTAAAAGTGGGGTTTATGTCTGACAGGGTATTATTGACATTGACTGAAGAGAAAGGGCGTTAGGAGCCATCTTCTGGTGGGCAGTATTTTATTAGTATTTAAAATCATTTATCATATAATATTATGTTAGATTACGTCAGCACCTGGAATACTCATACTATAATTATCATTCAAGCTATTATTTGCTTCCAATAGCCTTATATTTATTGAGAAGTCCATACTATAGGAGACATTTGTTTAGAATGAAGTAGGATGGAACAGAGAGAATTGGTGGGATCAGAAAGGACCACTTGTGGAAGCCTGATGTCTAAACAAGCTGACCGTGGGAGCGAGCATATCATGGGTACACACTAGACGATGTACCTAATATGACGCTCCGATCTGCGGGATCTGGCGACATATCGTCTCGTGTTTACCCAGCTTTACAGGTTAGCTTAAAAGTGGGTGGAGACATTATGTACCTGCTGACATTGTGTCAACATTTTTAACTTGTCAACATTAAGGTGTCCGCATAATGACTGATGACAAAACATACCGAAACCTTAAGAAGTGAGGGACAAGCATTCTTTTTAGAAAAAGAAAAAAGGAACAGTAAGGAGTGAAAATGCTGAAGTAGACCAAAAACCTCTGCGCCATACAAAGAAATAATAGGAAAATGAATGAAGCTCCATTAAACATTAATCAAAATGCTAAAACAAACAATAACACATTATTAAACCATGCAAACAAAACTTTGCAAGACTGCATGGATTCTCTACTGGGCGATTATCTCGACTAATATATTGAATTTGGTGAATAAAGTGATCATGGTGCATCAGCAATTTATATAGATTTTTGCATGACAATTGATATAGTACGCTACACTACAATATACTATTCAGAAAATGACAATTCTTCAACATGGTTTAAAGATAGCGAAATGGATAAAGCTTTGGTTAAAGGACAGGAAATGATGTGTTGCAGACAATGGCATAACCTAATGGTCCCTACACACTGGCAGATAACACTGAACGATATGAACGTTCTCGTCCATTAATGAACGAGAACTCGTTCATATTGTGTGTAGGCACCAACGATGAATGATGAGTGGCCTCACGCACGTTCATCATTGGTGCCCCATCGCTTATGCATGCAGGCCAATATGGACAATCTCGTCCATATTAGCATGCACTGCTATGGAGCCGGATGACAGGGGGAGTGAAGAAACTTCACTCCCCCCGTCACCATCCACCTGCCGCCGGGTCGCCCAGCGACCGCATCGGCTGTCAGGCAGCTCGGCGGCGGATCGACAAGTGTGTAGGGCCCATTACAGAAGACACTGGTAACCACTCACATACCTCTCAGATCAGTAGCTGCTCATTATACTATATGCAGAGGATAACAAGTTTTATGGTAAGAACTTACCTTTGTTAAAACTCTTTCTGCGAGGTACACTGGGCTCCACAAGGATTGGACAATGGGGTGTAGAGTAGGATCTTGATCCGAGGCACCAACAGGCTCAAAGCTTTGACTGTTCCAGGAATGCACAGCGCCGCCTCCTATATCACCCCGCCTCCCAGCACAGGAGCTCAGTTTTTAGTTAACCAGCCCAATGCAGTAGCAGGAAAAGAGACGACAACAGTTAGTAGCCACATACACCACACTCTCACGACAAGCGAAGTGTCAGCGGCTGATGCCATACCAACCCAAAGAAGCTAAGTGCGTCAGGGTGGGCGCAGGGTGGGCGCCTTGTGGAGCCCAGTGTACCTCGCAGAAAGAGTTTTAACAAAGGTAAGTTCTTACCATAAAACTCGTTTTCTGCTGCGGGGTACACTGGGCTCCACAAGGAATGGACAATGGGGATGTCCTAAAGCAGTTCCTTATGGGAGGGGACGCACTGTAGCGGGCACAAGAACCCGGCGTCCAAAGGAAGCATCTTGGGAAGCGGCAGTATCGAAGGCATAGAACCTTATGAACGTGTTCCCGAAAGACCACGTAGCTGCCTTGCACAATTGTTCAAGGGTCGCACCACGGTGGGCCGCCCAAGAAGGTCCAACAGACCGAGTAGAATGGGCCTTAATGTGAACAGGAGCAGGGAGACCAGCCTTCACATAAGCATGTGCAATCACCATTCTAATCCATCTGGCCAGGGTCTGCTTGTGAGCAGGCCAGCCATGTTTGTGAAATCAAAACAAAGAGAATCAGATTTCCTAATAGAAGCAGTTCTCTTCACATAGATACGGAGAGCCCGTACCACATCCAAAGACCGCTCTTTAGGAGACAAATCAGGAGAGACAAAGGGCGGAACCACAATCTCCTGTTTAAGGTGAAACGAAAAAACCACCGTAGGTAGATATCCGGGACGAGTCCTAAGAACCGCCCAATCACAGTGAAAAAATAAGAATTTACTTACCGATAATTCTATTTCTCGTAGTCAGTAGTGGATGCTGGGAACTCCGTAAGGACCATGGGGAATAGCGGCTCCGCAGGAGACTGGGCACAAAAGTAAAGCTTTAGGACTACCTGGTGTGCACTGGCTCCTCCCCCTATGACCCTCCTCCAAGCCTCAGTTAGGATACTGTGCCCGGACGAGCGTACACAATAAGGAAGGATTTTGAATCCCGGGTAAGACTCATACCAGCCACACCAATCACACCGTATAACCTGTGATCTGAACCCAGTTAACAGCATGATAACAGAGGAGCCTCTGGAAAGATGGCTCACAACAATAATAACCCGATTTTTGTAACAATAACTATGTACAAGTATTGCAGACAATCCGCACTTGGGATGGGCGCCCAGCATCCACTACGGACTACGAGAAATAGAATTATCGGTAAGTAAATTCTTATTTTCTCTGACGTCCTAGTGGATGCTGGGAACTCCGTAAGGACCATGGGGATTATACCAAAGCTCCCAAACGGGCGGGAGAGTGCGGATGACTCTGCAGCACCGAATGAGAGAACTCCAGGTCCTCCTCAGCCAGGGTATCAAATTTGTAGAATTTAGCAAACGTGTTTGCCCCTGACCAAGTAGCTGCTCGGCAAAGTTGTAACGCCGAGACCCCTCGGGCAGCCGCCCAAGATGAGCCCACCTTCCTTGTGGAATGGGCTTTTACAGATTTTGGCTGTGGCAGGCCTGCCACAGAATGTGCAAGCTGAATTGTACTACAAATCCAACGAGCAATAGTCTGCTTAGAAGCAGGAGCACCCAGCTTGTTGGGTGCATACAGGATAAACAGCGAGTCAGATTTCCTGACTCCAGCCGTCCTGGAAACATATATTTTCAGGGCCCTGACTACGTCCAGCAACTTGGAGTCCTCCAAGTCCCTAGTAGCCGCAGGTACCACAATAGGCTGGTTCAGGTGAAACGCTGAAACCACCTTAGGGAGAAATTGAGGACGAGTCCTCAATTCTGCCCTGTCCGTATGAAAAATTAGGTAAGGGCTTTTATAGGATAAAGCCGCCAATTCTGAGACATGCCTGGCTGAAGCCAGGGCCAACAGCATTACCACTTTCCATGTGAGATATTTTAAGTCCACAGTGGTGAGTGGTTCAAACCAATGTGATTTTAGGAACCCCAAAACTACATTGAGATCCCAAGGTGCCACTGGAGGCACAAAAGGAGGCTGTATATGCAGTACCCCCTTGACAAACGTCTGAACTTCAGGAACTGAAGCCAGTTCTTTCTGGAAGAAAATCGACAGGGCCGAAATTTGAACCTTAATGGACCCTAATTTTAGGCCCATAGACAGTCCTGTTTGCAGGAAATGCAGGAACCGACCCAGTTGAAATTCCTCTGTAGGGGCCTTCCTGGCCTCGCACCACGCAACATATTTACGCCAAATACGGTGATAATGTTGTGCGGTTACATCCTTCCTGGCTCTGATCAGGGTAGGGATGACTTCATCCGGAATGCCTTTTTTCCTTCAGGATCCGGCGTTCAACCGCCATGCCGTCAAACGCAGCCGCGGTAAGTCTTGGAACAGACAGGGTCCCTGCTGGAGCAGATCCCTTCTTAGAGGTAGAGGCCACGGGTCCTCTGTGAGCATCTCTTGAAGTTCCGGGTACCAAGTCCTTCTTGGCCAATCAGGAGCCACGAGTATAGTCCTTACTCCTCTCCTTCTTATGATTCTCAGTACCTTGGGTATGAGAGGCAGAGGAGGGAACACGTACACTGACTGGTACACCCCCGGTGTTACCAGAGCGTCCACAGCTATTGCCTGAGGGTCCCTTGACCTGGCGCAATACCTGTCTAGTTTTTTGTTGAGGCGGGACGCCATCATGTCCACCTTTGGTTTTTCCCACCGGTTCACAATCATGTGGAAGACTTCTGTCATTGCCCTCCTGCTTCTTGTGCCGCCCTGTCTGTTTACGTGGGCGACTGCCGTGATGTTGTCTGACTGGATCAGCACCGGCTGACCTTGAAGCAGAGGTCTTGCTAGGCTTAGAGCATTGTAGATGGCCCTTAGCTCCAGGATATTTATGTGAAGTGATGTCTCCAGGCTTGACCACAAGCCCTGGAAATTTCTTCCCTGTGTGACTGCTCCCCAGCCTCTCAGGCTGGCATCCGTGGTCACCAGGACCCAGTCCTGAATGCCGAATCTGCGGCCCTCTAGAAGATGAGCACTCTGCAACCACCACAGGAGAGACACCCTTGTCCTTGGTGACAAGATTATCCGCTGATGCATCTGAAGATGCGACACGGACCATTTGTCTAGCAGATCCCACTGGAAGGTTCTTGCGTGGAATCTGCCGAATGGGATTGCTTCTAAAGAAGCCACCATCTTTCCTAGGACCCTTGTGCATTGATGCACTGAGACTTGGCCTGGTTTTAGGAGATTTCTGACTAGCTCGGATAACTCCCTGGCTTTCTCCTCCGGGAGAAACACCTTTTTCTGGACTGTGTCCAGGATCATCCCTAGGAATAGAAGGCGTGTCGTCGGGATCAGCTGCGATTTTGGAATATTGAGAATCCAACCGTGCTGCCGCAGCACTATCTGAGATAGTGCTACCCCGACTTCCAACTGTTCCCTGGATCTTGCCCTTATCAGGAGATCGTCCAAGTAAGGGATAACTAAAACTCCCTTCTTTCGAAGGAGTATCATAATTTCGGCCATTACCTTGGTAAAGACCCGGGGTGCCGTGGACAATCCAAACGGCAGCGTCTGAAACTGATAGTGACAGTTCTGTACCACAAACCTGAGGTACCCTTGGTGATAAGGGTAAATTGGGACATGTAGGTAAGCATCTTTGATGTCCAGAGAGACCATATAGTCCCCTTCTTCCAGGTTTGCAATCACTGCTCTGAGTGACTCCATCTTGAATTTGAACCTTTGTATGTAAGTGTTCAAGGATTTTAGATTTAAAATTGGTCTCACCGAGCCGTCCGGCTTCGGTACCACAAATAGTGTGGAATAGTACCCCTTTCCCTGTTGCAGGAGGGGTACCTTGATTATCACCTGCTGGGAATACAGCTTGTGAATTGCTTGCAATACTGCCTCCCTGTCTGAGGGAGACGTCGGTAAAGCAGACTTTAGGAAACGGCGAGGGGGAGACGTCTCGAATTCCAATTTGTACCCCTGAGATACAACCTGAAGGATCCAGGGGTCCACTTGCGAGTGGGCCCACTGCGCACTGAACTTCTTGAGACGGGCCCCCACCGTGCCTGAGTCCGCTTGTAAAGCCCCAGCGTCATGCTGAGGACTTTGCGGAGGAGGGAGAGGGCTTTTGTTCCTGGGAACTGGCTGTTTGCTGCAGCCTTTTTCCTCTCCCTCTGCCACGGGGCAGAAATGAGGCGCCTTTTGCCCGCTTGCCCTTATGGGGCCGAAAGGACTGCGCCTGATAATACGGCGTCTTCTTAGGTTGAGAAGCTACCTGGGGTAAAAATGTGGATTTTCCAGCAGTTGCCGTGGCTACCAGGTCTGATAGACCTACCCCAAATAACTCCTCCCCCTTATAAGGCAATACTTCCATGTGCCTTTTAGAATCCGCATCACCTGACCACTGCCGCGTCCATAAACCTCTTCTTGCAGAAATGGACAGCGCGCTAACTCTTGATGCCAGTCGGCAAATATCCCTCTGTGCATCACGCATATATAAAAATGCATCTTTCAAATGCTCTATAGTCAGTAATATACTGTCCCTATCTAGGGTATCAATATTTTCAGTCAGGGAATCCGACCACGCCACGCCCGCACTGCACATCCAGGCTGAGGCGATTGCTGGTCGCAGTATAACACCCGTGTGAGTGTATATACATTTTAGGATATTCTCCTGCTTTCTATCGGCAGGTTCCTTTAGGGCGGCCGTATCAGGAGAGGGTAGTGCTACCTGTTTAGACAAGCGTGTGAGCGCTTTATCCACCCTAGGGGGTGTTTCCCAACGTGCCCTATCCTCTGGCGGGAAAGGTATGATGCCAATAACCTTTTAGGAATTATCAGTTTTTTATCGGGGGAAACCCACGCTTCATCACACACTTCATTTAATTCCTCGGATACAGGAAAAACTACAGGCAGTTTTTTCTCACCAAACATAATACCCTTTTTAGTGGTACTTGTATTATCAGAAATATGCAATACATTTTTCATTGCTTCAATCATGTAACGTGTGGCCCTACTGGAAGTCACGTTTGTCTCCTCATCATCGACACTGGAGTCAGTATCCGTGTCTGTGTCTGCCATTTGAGGTAACGGGCGTTTTAAAGCCCCTGATGGCGTTTGAGACCCCTGGACAGGCACAAGCTGAGTAGCCGGCTGTCTCATGTCGTCAACTGTCTTTCGTAAAGAACTGACACTGTCACGCAATTCCTTCCATTAACTCAGCCACTCAGGTGTCGACTCCCTAGGGGGCAATTGCTCCGCCTCCATCTCATTTTCCTCCTCAAACATGTCGACACAATCGTACCGACACACCGCACACACACCGGGAATGCTCTGATAGAGGACAGGACCCCACTAGCCCTTTGGGGAGACAGAGGGAGTGTATGCCAGCACACACCAGAGCGCTATATATAGACAGGAATACCACTATAAAACGTGCTTTTCCCTTTATAGCTGCTGTTATTATTAGAACTGCGCCAAATTAGTGCCCCCCTCTCTTTTTTACCCTTTTCTGTAGTGCAGGACTGCAGGGGAGAGTCAGGGAGACGTCCTTTCAGCGGAGCTGTGATGGAAAATGGCGCCGTGTGCTGAGGAGATAGGCTCCGCCCCCTTCTCGGCTGCCTTTTCTCCCGCTTTTTGGTGAGTTCTGGCAGGGGTTAAAATACATCCATATAGCCCTGGGGGTTATATGTGGTGTATTTTCGCCAGCCAAGGTGTTTACATTGCTGCTCAGGGCGCCCCCCCCTAGCGCCCTGCACCCTCAGTGACCGAAGTGTGAAGTGTGCCAAGTAACAATGGCGCACAGCTGCAGTGCTGTGCGCTACCTTGTTGAAGACTGATGTCTTCTGCCGCCGATTTTTCCGGACCTCTTCTTGCTTCTGGCTCTGTAAGGGGGCCGGCGGCGCGGCTCTGGGACCGGACTCCGAGGCTGGGCCTGTGTTCGGTCCCTCTGGAGCTAATGGTGTCCAGTAGCCTAAGAAGCCCAAGCTGGCTGCAAGCAGGCAGGTTCGCTTCTTCTCCCCTTAGTCCCTCGATACAGTGAGCCTGTTGCCAGCAGGTCTCACTGAAAATAAAAAACCTAAAACTAAACTTTCACTAAGAAGCTCAGGAGAGCCCCTAGTGTGCACCCTTCTCGGCCGGACACAAAAATCTAACTGAGGCTTGGAGGAGGGTCATAGGTGGAGGAGCCAGTGCACACCAGGTAGTCCTAAAGCTTTACTTTTGTGCCCAGTCTCCTGCGGAGCCGCTATTCCCCATGGTCCTTACGGAGTTCCCAGCATCCACTAGGACGTCAGAGAAATCAGGTATGTGGAACTACAAGACAAGGCAACCAGATCCGACACTCTTCTAGCAGAGGCAATAGCCAGCAAGAACACCACCTTAAGGGAAAGCCACTTAAGGTCAGCTGAACCAAGGGGTTCAAACGGAGGCTCCTGCAACGGCTCAAAAACCACCGACAAGTCCCAAAGGAGCCACAGGCGGGACATAGGGAGGTTGGATACGCAACACACCCTGAGTGAAAGTATGAACATCAGGCAAAGTCGCAATTTTTCTCTGAAACCACACCGACAAGGCAGAAATATGAACCTTTAGGGAGGCCAGACGCAGGCCCAACTCAAGGCCTTGCTGCAAAAAAGCCAAAAGCTTGGCTGTACTAAACTTGGAAACGTCATAATTGTTAGATGCGCACCAAACAAAGTAGGAATGCCAGACCCTATGGTAAATCCGAGCAGAGGCCGGTTTCCGGGCCCGCAACATAGTTTGAATGACCTCTTCAGAAAAACCCTTAGACCTCAAGACGGAAGCTTCAAGAGCCACGCCGTCAAAGACAGCCGGGCTAGGTCCTGGTAGACACAGGGGCCCTGAACGAGGAGGTCTGGGCGTTGTGGAAGTAGAATTGGACGCTCTGACGATAGGCCCTGAAGGTCTGAGAACCAGTGCCGTCTTGGCCACGCCGGAGCTATGAGAAGCAGATTTCCTTTTTCTTGCTTGAACTTCCGAATTACCCTGGGCAGGAGTGACACCGGAGGGAACACATACGGCATCCGAAACTTCCACGGCACCGCCAGCGCATCCACGAATGCTGCTCGAGGATCCCTTGTCCTTGCTCCGAAGACCGGAACCTTGTAATTGTGTCGAGACGCCATCAGATCCACGTCTGGAAGACCCCACTTTTCCACGAGGAGTTGAAACACTTCTGGATGGAGGCCCCACTCGCCGGCATGCACGTCCTGACGACTGAGAAAGTACGCTTCCCAATTCAGGACTCCCGGAATGAATATTGCCGATATGGCCGGTAGATGGCGTTCCACCCAACGTAGAATCCGTGAGACTTCCTTCATTGCCAAACGGCTTCGAGTGCCGCCTTGATGATTTATGTAAGCCACTGTGGTGGCGTTGTCCGACTGTACGTGAACAGGACGGTTCTGAATTAAATGCTGGGCCAGGTTCAACGCATTGAAGACAGCCCGCAATTCCAGAATGTTGATTGAGAGTAGAGATTCCTCCTTGGTCCACCGACCCTGAAGGGAGTGTTGCTCCAGAACCGCGCCCCAACCTCTTAGACTGGCATCTGTCGTCAACAGGACCCAGTTGGATATCCAGAAGGGACGACCCCTGCACAATTGTTGGTCCCGGAGCCACCAGTGTAGCGACAGACGGACCTTCGGAGTCAAGAAGATCATTTGAGATCTGATCCGGTGAGGCAGGCCGTCCCACTTGGCTAGAATCAGCCTCTGGAGGGGGCGAGAATGGAATTGAGCATACTCCACCATGTCGAATGCTGACACCATTAGGCCCAGCACCTGCATTGCCAAATGTATCGACACTTGCGGACGAGAAAGGAAGCAACGAATCCTGTCCTGAAGCTTCAGGACTTTCTCCTGAGACAAGAACAACCTCTGGTTGTGAGTGTCCAACAACGCTCCCAGGTGCACCATGCTCTGAGCAGGGACCAGGGAGGATTTCTTCCAGTTGATGACCCACTCGTGGGCTTGTAGAAATCGGACCGTTATATCCAGATGACGTAGGAGAAGATCTGGGGAATTTGCCAGGATTAACAAGTCGTCCAGATATGGCAGTATCCTGACCCCTTGACGGCGGAGTACCACCGTCATCACCGCCATAACTTTGGGGAAGACTCGCGGAGCCGCTGTTAAACCAAAAGGTAACGCCCAAAACTGGTAATGCAGGTTGCCAATAGCGAACCTCAGGTATTGTTGATGTGACACTGCTATAGTACTATGCAGGTAAGCATCCTGTATTTCCAGGGAGACCATGTAGTCCCCAGGTTCCAAGGCCAGAACTATAGAGCGAAGGGTTTCCATACGGAACTTGGAAACCCTCACAAACCTGTTCAATGCCTTTAGGTTGAAAATGGGCCAGGAGGGCCCATTCGGTTTCGGGACTAGAAACAGCGGAGAATAGTACCCCCGGCCCCTCTGAGCAAGAGGCACCTGTACTATGACTCCTGTATCCAGGAGGGTCTGTACCACCGAGTGTAGAGTTTTTGCCTTTGTCTGGTCTAAAGGGACGTCTGTCTGGCAAAATCGATGAGGGGGTCGGTATTTGAAGGCTATGGCGTAACCTCGAGTGACGACTTCCCGTACCCAGGCATCTGAAGTGGTCTTCAACCATTCCTGGGTATACCCTAGAAGCCGGCCCCCCACCCTGGGATCCCCCAGGGGAAGGCCCGCCCCGTCATGCGGCAGGCTTATCAGTCTTGGCAGCTGGCTGACGGGCAGCCCAGGCTCTTTTGGGCTTCGGCTTACCAGGTTTGGAAGTGCGGGCCTGCTTATGGTACGCCTGACCTTTTGCTTTACCTGAAGGACGAAAGGACGTACCTTTAGCCTTCGACACAGAAGGAGTGGTATTAGGCAGACAGCCAGTTTTGGCAGTAGTAAAGTCAGCCACTAGCTTATTTAAGTTCTCCCCAAACAGAATATCTCCCTTGAAAGGGAGTACCTCCAGGGTTTTTCTAGAGTCCAGATCCACAGACCAGGATCTCAGCCACAATATCCGGCGAGCCAGGACTGACGTAGTAGAGGCCTTGGCTGCTAGGATACCGGCATCAGAAGCCGCCTCTTTAATATATTGAGAATCTGTGACAATATATGACAAGCATTGTCTAGCATGGTCAGAGGAGATTTCAGCTTCTAACTCCAAGGCCAATGCTTCAATAGCCTCTGCAGCCCATGTAGCTGCATTAGTGGGCCTTTCTGCAGCACCCGTGATGGTGTAAATCGATTTCAGACAACCCTCCACACGTTTATCCGTAGGCTCTTTTAGAGACGTGAAGGTAGTGACAGGTAGAGCTGAGGAAACCACCATCCTAGCCACATGTGAGTCCACTGGAGGAGGCGTTTCCCAATTTTTAGACAGCTCTGGCGCGAGGGGATAGCGAGCCAGCATCTTCTTTTGAGGCACAAACTTCGTACCCGGGTTTTCCCAGGGTTCTTGACGTATATCCACTAGGTGGTCAGAGTGAGGTAAAACTTGCTTAACCACCTTCTGACGCTTGAACCTATCTGGTTTCTTAGGAGGGACAGATGGCTCCGGATCATCCGTAATCTGCAGAATTAACTTAATAGCCTCCAAAAGATCAGGAACATCCACATGAGAACTACCCTCCCCATCAGCCGTATCTGAGTCAGAACCTGAGGGGTCAGTATATGTGCCGTCCTCATCAGACGAGGTGTCAGTGACAGCAATGGATTGTGAGGAGATAAGCGCTCGCTTAAAGGACCTCTTGGGCAAGCGTTGGTGAGACTTTTTAGTAGTCAAGGACTGGTTCAACTTCTTTAATTGAGCAGATAAATCGTCCGCCCACGGCGGGTTAGCTGCAGGGACCACATACGGTTGTACCGGCATTGGGGGTCCCATAGGGGGGAGTTAGTTTATGAACTAGCGTATGCAGAAGCATGGAAAAAGCGGCCCACGGTGGGTCAGTATGTGCCTCCGTTGCCACAGTCCCACTGGGGGGCAAGGAGCCCCCAGAACCAGAGCCCACAGCTGCTATATTCTCCTCATATGGCTCCGTGGCGTCGGCTCCGTGGCGTCAGCAACATCGGCAGTGTGTTCAGCCCCAGAACCGTTACCCTCAGAAGCAGACATGATATAACTTGCAGTATGAGGTTAACACAATACAATTATTAGCAGCACTATACCTCTAAACCCAAACCCCTGCGCAGTGTAGTCAGCACTAGCAGAGATAAAGGAGAGATATGGTGACTAAATCACAGAGAAAAATACACAATACAGTATATCTTTGTGAAAATCCTATATTAGATAACACCTGACGCTCCAAGCCCCCTCAGGTTATAGAATATAGGGATAGCAGGTTGAGTGAAAGACACGAAATGGACACCACTCAGCTATCAAATGCACACACAGAAAGTCACAGTTTGTACAATGCAGAGGTTATTACTGACAATAATACTGCACTGGACTAGCTTACACAGCTATATAACAATAGATATAACAGTACACAGTAAGAACTGGATGTATATCACAGGGTAATTGTACTATAAAACCCTGACTAAATGAACGCTTTCCTAACTATCACTGTCTAAAAAGGCAAGTAGAATACTTAAGTGTCATGTAAAGGCACAGCGCTGACAACCAGGCGGCTTTACATAGGAGGATTTGCCCAAGCAGTCCCAGGAACTGTGAGCTGAGGGATAATGGCGCCGCAGACACTGACAGGGAGTGAGGAAAAGACAGAAATGCAGCTCCAGGGCAGGAACACTTGTTAGAAATGGCGCCCTGGGGCTGGGGGAGGGGCTTCAGGTCTAAGCCTTATCCCCTCTGCTGGCAAAACCACCGGGTACTATGGGCGATATAAGAATTGGTTTAGAGAGAAAACCTGACCTGCGCCAATGCCCGGGATCGCCTGTACTGCCACAGTGTCCACCGCCAGCGCGTGCGGCCCGCCTCCCACTGACCGCGCCGGATCGCGATAAAGACCGGGTCCCGCAAGCGGGACCCACTTACCACCTCCCGAAGCGCGGCCTCGCGATCCTGGAGAGCCCCAGCCTTGTGTGTCTAACGTGAAGAAAACCGGAGCCTCCGCTGTAGGTACCCGGCAACCAGGGCTCGGGAGTGTACAGCGCCGCTGGGGAGAGCTAGAGCTGCAGCAGTGAATGTCACAAGACATTTACCACCGCTGCTGCCCTCGAAGTCTTCACGTTTTACCTCATAAAAAGCTTTTCTTAGGGCTGCTTGGAGCAGCCCCTCTGTTAAGTGCCTGCTTACTGCAGCACCAACTTACAAAACTGAGCTCCTGTGCTGGGAGGCGGGGTGATATAGGAGGCGGCGCTGTGCATTCTGGGAACAGTCAAAGCTTTGAGCCTGTTGGTGCCTCGGATCAAGATCCTACTCTACACCCCATTGTCCAATCCTTGTGGAGCCCAGTGTACCCCGCAGCAGAAATAGAGATTTCTAACAATGTTAATACCCAAGGAGGGGTAAGTGAAATACATGAGTTAAGGAAAATTAAAGACATGGACTGAAGTGTGACATTTTAAATAAAACATGTGGGAGAGGTGTCCAAAGTCAGTCATAAAATTAAGAAAACATAAGATGAGAAGTTGTATAATCTACCAGGTAGACTAAGAACAACAAACTACGAAGTCTCAGCGTACTTCAGACACTCACATTAACAAGAATCTTAACACGCAATGGGACGCCATCAATAATGTCTTTGGTCTTCTCATTGAACTCCTTACAAAACTGTCCAATTGGGACACCCCTCTGTTGACAAGAAAGGGAAGACAGAATTGAAGAAATGCAATATAATAATTCTGCAAACACTTAACACAGTGTTGACAACAGACAAAACCTGAATTAGTACAGGAAGCAGGATATCCGATATACCTATGGAATAAACATGTCACTGGGGCCGGATTCAATTAGCCACGCTAATTACCACGCGATGAAAAGTGCTTGCAGCCTCGGACTTTCACACCCAGAGCTATTCAATTACAAGCCCTTGTGGGTTAACACGTTGGTGGCACCCACAATAAGGGCAGAAAAAGCCCCACTTACCGTGTTAATTGAACAGCCCTGGCCACTGCTACAAACCTGTGGTAATCAGTGTGGCTAACTGAATTCAGCCCATAGATTGTACTCTAGCAGGTAGCTAGAACTAATGAAGCACCAACTTAGAATCAATGTCAAGACACAGACCATTTTAATTATAGAGTGTGACAGCTGTGTTCTATGTAATATACAGTCATTGGGGGAGATTCAAATGTTTCAAAAGTCAGTTGGGAGTCTCTTTTTTCCCATCTAATAGACAGGAAAAAACAGACAACCAACTGACTTTTCAAACATTTGAATTCCACCCATTAGATGAATTACACAGAATGTTTGAGAAATAAGATTCCCTGTACTTGGGAGTAATGTTCTGATAACATTAATAAGGGGGACATGTACTAAGCAGTGATAAAAGTGGAGAAGTGAGCCAGTGGAGAAGTTGCCCATGGCTACCAATCAGCATTGATGTAACATTTAGAATTTGCATACTATAAACATATACAGAGCAGCTGAATGGTGGCCATTGGCAACTTCTCCACTCTTTACACTGCTTAGTACATGTCCCCTTGAATTACAATAAAAAATCATGCAGAATTTAATCATCAGATTTAGGAAGGACCTTTACAGGCAGTAGGATGAATTGCTCAGTGATCACGTCAGTGATAATGACCGCATGGTAGCAAGCGTATTTCTGTTTTTTTTTTTAAAGCTTTATGGGCCCTACACATATGGCAATGTGCCGCCGAGGTGGCCGACGGGCGACCCGGCGGCGGGGGGGGCAGTGACGGGGGGAATGAAGTTTCTTCACTCCCCCCGTCACCCGGCTCCATAGACGTGCAGGCAAATATGGACGAGATCGTCCATATTGGCCTGCATGCACAGCCGACGGGGGACCAGCGATGAACGAGCGCGGGGCCGCGCATCGTTCATCGCTGGAGCCTCCACACTGAAAGATATGAACGAGTTCTCGTTCATTTATGAACGAGATCGTTCATATCTTTCAAAAAATCGGCATGTGTGTAGGGCCTATAAGAGATAAAGGTTTCTCAGATGCCAAATTTTATAGAACATTTCTAGAAGAGTTCTGTAACTGTGATAATACATCTCACGTGCAGGGCCCTCTCCCCTCTTAGACTATTTTCTACTCCATATTCCCTTCAATGGCACCGAACCCTCGGTTTCTGCCACCCTTATGTTTATTTTAGTGTCCTGTCCCGTTATGCAGAAATTTATATACATTGTTTTATACTGTAAGTCGCTGTTTTCTTGATTTGCTCATTTATGTACTTTGTTAGGTGCTGCGGAACCTGTGACAGAAGCGGCATTTTACATCTGCATTACTACAGGTGGGTACACGTGGTACGAAGCATCGGACGCTCCTCGGCTCCACATACTGGGCAGCTATACACATGGAGTGATCCGGTGCACAACCGTCCACTATGCCGACCACCCCCCTCACCACACACAGCACTGCATGGGATCGGCAGCCGCTTTCCCTGACCTTTTGAACATACAGTAACGGGCCCTACACATTTGTCGATCTGCCGCCGAGTTGCCAGACGGTGGATACGGCCGACCTGGCGGCGGGGGGACTGAAGTTTCTTTATTCCACCCGTCTCCATAGCAGTGCATGCTAATATGGACGAGATTGTCCATATTGGCCTGCATGCATAAGCGACAGGGCACCAATAATGAAGGAGCGTGGGCCTGCGCATCGTTCATCGTTGGTGCCTACACACAGAACGATATGAACGAGTTCTCTGTCATTAATGAACGACAATGTTCATATCGTCCTGTTTTATCTGCCAGTGTGTAGGGCCCTCTAAGATCAGGGGAAGTGACGGATGACCCCACAGGAGCACACCACGCACGATATTGTGCATACACACAGAACGATTGGTCGTCTGATCGATCAGGAAAGACCCGATTGTTGGACAAAGCAATCCGTGTGTATGCACCTAAACATTTGCCAATGTAGTAATTGAAGAAAAAATAAAAACTACTATTGGCAGGTGTGTGGCACCAATCTCTTTGGCCGGGATGAAAAGTTCTGCAGGTGTGTACCCGCTTAGGGTGTATGTGGGATTACTATGGTAGATATACTGAATGTGACCTGATCTAGATCAGCCATGGATACAGTTACTCAGCTTTACGCAAGGAGACAGAGCGGTGCAGACCTGTCCCAAGGTGGGACCCAGAGGAGGTCCTGGTGCGGCCTGCCCGGCTCCCAGCAGCGCGCGGATCACGCCAGCGACGTCGGCTCTCTTTGCAACTTTGGCAGCACGTGAGGCCTTAGACATAGCGAGTGCGGGGCAGCAGCTGTAGCTTTCGGGTGCCTACCCGGCACTAGCCTGTGGTGACCCGGCGGAAGGTCGCGCTGCGCCGATGACGTACTGCCCGCGTCACATGCCGGCCAACGTCAGGCTGGAGCGCAGAAAGCAGATCCCTCCCCTAGTATGCTGAGCGGCTGACGTTCACTTCCTATAGTAGACGTCAGTGCTGCGCGTCTCTCGGTCGCGTCACGCGTAGTGCCGGGCGCTAGGCAGCAGGGGGAGTATAGCCGTGAGTCAGAGATACTGTATCTTGGGACAGGTGAGCAGAACCCGGTCCCGCAGCCTCCCTACCTGACTGACCGCCTACTGTTGCTGCTATCCCAGCCATAGCCGCCTGTTGTCCAGGAGCCGGTCACTGATACTTTCGATAAAGCCGGAACTTTTAAGAAGGCGTGTCATCCTTGTATAGCACAGGGGAGCACATTGGTAAGTAGTAACAATACGCGCATCTAACAGGGTCTGTACATAAGCCGTACAGTATTCACCACTGAGGTCACAAGCTCAGGATGTCACACGTGTCCAGACAAGATGATATATATTTCAAGTTCAGAATATGGTACCCCCTGGATTAGCATAACTAATGTCCTGCTTCAGGACATCATTAAGCTTGTTCAGAACATTACAACATATACCCTTTGGACTCGGTGGTTTGCGCCACAGGTTACTATTTCCAATAGGTTGTGTCTGTTACCTTCGTGGTAAGGACCTGGACGTGACAAAACGAGAGTGCAGGAGAGAACTTCCGCCCTTACAGCTCCTAAATGTTTTCTTCGTTCTCCGTTTGGGGGAGGTTTTTTTTCTATACAGTGTTGGACCCTCGCGGGCTCGCTTCGCTCGCCACGCTTCGGCCTCGGTGTCTCACTCCGCTTCGCTCGCCACACTTTTCTATTCCAAATAGATTGTGACATGATGGACCCAGGGGGTTATGGGAAAGGTCCTCTCCACGAAGGTAAACTAGATGCTACCATATCGAATAGATGTACAAAACTACTAGCCCAGAGGACCCATATTCTGAAATTGAACATTTTTGTTTAATAAAGAAATCATCAATTCAGCACGTGTGATTACAGATGTAGCCGCACTCATACAAGCTGCGGCTGTTCGCACTCGTAACCTGTTTGTCACAGTGCATGCACAGGGGCATGTGAGTATATTTGCACCTGTGACCTATTCACTCTGCATTGTGAACTGCGTTGTACCTGCGGTGCGTGCATGCTGGTAAGATGAGCATTGCTACATCTGTATCTGGTGTCCACCACGTTGAATACAGGTGCAGGCAATGTGTAACTGTCAGGATCCCATACATATATGTGTACAAATGAGTAAAGTTTAAATTTCCAGAGCGAACCAAAACAGGTGTAGGATGGTATTAAATAAAGAGCCATTTCTTCCAGTCGACCACAGCATATATATGGAGCATGCTCAAGACTTTATACATCTGACCTATAAGCTTGACCATGTGCACATGAGCTAATGATAGTTGAAGGGATCTCTGAAGGAAGGAGATCAAAAACTACTTTGGTTCCTGCCTGAATCCAGAAGCAGTAACTGCGTCCTCATTCCATTGCTAACATTCCTCGTGTCATCACCGACTTTTAACAGGGTAGGAGCAGTCCTGACTAGCTGTCCTATTACATAGGATACACCCTAACCTCCTTAAACCTAAGCTGCTATTAGAGATTAATAGCCTAGGATTTAATAGGTCAAAGGAATCCATAATTAGTCCCTCACGTAAGTGAATAAAGAAATAAAACATTTATACATAAAAGACCTGATCAATCTCCTTTCAGTATGGAGCAACTCTCAGTCATCTGTCTTTCGCCATATACAAGTTACTACCTCCCTTGGTGGATGAAGGATGAGAATCTTGTACAGGGTAGCTCTTTTACTTTTATGGCATTTGACAGTTGTGATGGCAAATGCCAGCCCTCAAGGCTGTCCAACTGTTGCACTTTATTTCTATTTTCAGGATTTAAGGTCCCCATAAATTCTGAAAATGTGTCCTAGCACATGATTTAAAGTTCAGTCTTTTTATACTCCAAACTGGTCTTATTTTCAAGGTTTCTGTAATCATAGATCATGGATGATTTAATCTATTTTTGTGGGCAGAAATTATTCCACCTGGTTCCTCAAATAAATCCATGGAAACATTACCTTTACTAGACTAAGAGCCGTGCTAAACACTCCAGTTTAGGGGCAACTGCTTTTATTGGCAAATCCCATCAATATTCAGCATTGAAGTGCACAATACCAGTCGGATGTACAAAGGACTCCATTGCAGTGAAGAATACCACAAGGATCTTGTGTGCATGGAGCCCACCGTTTATTTGTAAGGGACACTATCACTGTGTCTCTGCCGCCGCATACAGTGTCACTCCCGAAATTGCATGAACCATGTGGGACTTGTTTTACTGTACACAAAGAACTTATTTACACTGTAAAGCTTTACAGTACTTATAAGTGACTGGCCTGCTTGCCAGGGCTTGCTATTGTATACAGTAGTATTCTTTAGTGACGTATCCATCTGTCACTATTGTTTTAACATTGTAGTTTTCATTAGTGAAGTAATCGTCACCCAGTGATGATGCTGTGTATTGCATGCTGTGGATTCTCTTGTGCCTTAGTATAATATGTCTTTTTAGTAAGAAAGGCACTCACCAGGCTTCCAAGAGTTGCAGAAAAAGTTGATCAAACCTCACATCAGTGGCAAACTGTCAACGTTTAGGTCCCACACTGGACCTTTCTCAAGACCAGAAGTGCAGCAGTCAGGTTCACAATCCAAAATGACAGTCTATGTGGAACTACGAATAGCCATCAAGCCACTCCCCTAGAAATTCAACCAATCATCTACTACTCGCTGATTACCCTCTGCTCAATAAACTAGTGTATCTGGCCCCACTCATGTAAATAACAATCTACTCACCTATTGCCACCTCGGGGTGGTGGGGGGATCCAGTCAATGAGCATACACGAAGCGTAGATATGTTTCATCTGAGTAAAGTGCATTGCCACTAGTTTGTCGGTCTTGCCGCTGCTGAGTGACAGCTGCCGGTGGGATGCGTTTCACGATGCGCTCCACGGCTGCATCGACTGAACGGAAGTTGTCAGCATCTCTACCGTCTACAGCGGAAGTGCCTTGCACCATGCGTTCCACCACAGGGATTTGCCGGGCAGGTTGGCGGACAAACTGTATAATTTTCCTTTTTCAGTAGTTTTATTTATTGGTGAGTAGATTGTTATTTACATGAGTGGGGCCGTATACACTAGTTTATTGAGCAGAGGGTAATCACCCAGTGGTAGCTGATTGGTTGAATTTCTAGGGGAGTGGCTTGTTGGGTACTTGTAGTTCCACAGGGACTGTCATTTTGGATTGTGAACCTGACTGCTGCACTTCTGGTCTTGAGAAAGGTCCAGTGTAACACCGAAACGTTGACCCTGTGTTTGCCGCTCATGTGAGGTGTAAACTTTTTCGCAACTATCACAAGCCTGGTGATTGCTTTCCTTGCTAAAAAGAAAGATATTGATATAGGGACCCTGCTGGAGCAGGTGAGTCTCTGGATTTCTTTTTCATCCACTAAGGGGCACTGGACCAAAGGCTTTAACGCTGGGTGTAGGCTGCCTGGGAGCAGACGGGCATCAAAAGGGTTACTTTTAAGTAGTCAGCAGGCCTTGCCTCCCTTTACCCTGCCCCCGCTGACAGACCCACCAGTTTTTCTTTTGGTGTCGCAGGAGCAGCACCGTTGTTTAGAGATGGCTGTTAAAACAGCCATGGTTACTTTTTTTTTTTTCTTCTTTGTCCAGCGCTCAGAGCGGAATGCTGGCGCACTTAGAGCCCAGCATGCCAGCCCCAGCACCCGGACTCCGGTGGCAACGTCGGTAATGGAGCCGGGGTCTTCCACCGGGGGAGGCTAACGAAATGCTCAGTAGCCTCCCCCACAACCGCAACGGGTTCCGGAGGGTGAGTAGACCGGCGACATGCGGCGATACCCTCCTGCTGAAGGGAGCTAGCGGGGGAAGGGGGGGTGGGGACAGATGAGTGGGTGCCCAGTGCTCTGCGCCTGTTTTCCACTAGACCACCAGGGCATCAGCCAGCAGGGTAGGTGGGCATAACATCTGAGGGGATAGGGTGCCAGCCTGCAGCCACTCCCCCGACGCAGGACAGACCAGTAGCTTGCTCAAGGTCTGCTCCTGGGCTATATCTCCTCCCTCCTCTTCCAATCCCTCCCCTTCAATGCTCGGCAGCCATTTCAGAGCACATGCTGGCTGGGAGTTGATGAGAGAGGAGGGTCTGGCCACTGTCTCCCCTGTACCCTGCTACTGCAGCCGGGTTCAGTCATTTTCTTCTGCCTGCTGATATCACAGGACAGTTGAGTAGCTTGGCTCCTCTTCTACCATTTGAGTGGATGAGTAACTGTGTGTGTGTGTTTTAACACTGTGTGGAGCTTGATCGCACGATTCTTGCACAAGGACTTGTTTCAGCATAGGTTCCTCAGGGACAGGCCGCTGCTAATTAAGGGTCACTTTTAGAATATACAGTGCTGTTTTCCAGTATATTGTGCAATGTCATCCAGGGGAAAAAAGGTGGTCACACCTGAGCCTCCCACTTGTGCTGCGTGTTATGCTGTTTTGTCTCCTCAGGATCCCCAGGACACTGGCAGATGCAGAGCCTGCGTGGTAGTACCACCGCAACAGGATCCTCCACCGGTTCCTCAGGGTCCAGCGTGGACAACCACACTGACGCAGGTTATGACGCAAGCAGCAGGTGGCTCCGCTAATGGCACTGCCGTTAACTTCAGTACAAGGTCAGTCATGTATAAATCCGCCCCCACAGGTGGATTCCCCATGGGTTAACACTCTTTCACAATCAGTCCAGGGATTATCTCCGGTATCTGCTTCCATGCAACAATTTTTGGATAGAGGGAAGCGTCCCAGGCTGACGCGCACTTCTAGCGTAACTGCTACCCTACGCTCAGGTGGTTTGGACTCGGACATCCCAGATTCTGACCAAGAAAGCAGGTCAGGGGAGTCTGATGCGGATGCAGCTTCAGGTCTAGGAGATTCTTTCTATAGCTGAAGTAGAGGCCCTAGTCAAATAAGTGAAGTTAGTACTGGATATTGAGCAAATAGATCCTGTTCCAGCCTCTAAAACTCCAGTTTTTAAGAAACTTAAAAAAGATTCAGCACAGTTCCCTTCCTCTGCACAGTTGGAAGATTTACTAGAGGCAGCATGGGATAAACCGGATAAATGGTGCCAGCTCTCTAAGTGGTATCAATCATTCTGTCCGTTCCCGGCTAAGGAGAGGTCCAAGTGGGAAACTCCCCCACCAGTGGATGTGCATGTAGCGCACATAGAGCGTTCCTGGATTCTCCCGAGCCCGGATACTTCATCTCTTAAAGATTCCACGGATCGCAAATTGGATGCCTTTCTTAAGACAGCATATTTTCATGCGGGAGCTATAACCAGACCGGCATTAGCTTCGGCATGGGTAACCAAAGCAGTTTCCTGTTGGGCTGACCAACTTCAACAGGGCCTACTACTACTGACACCGGTAGCTCATATTCAAACAGCGACCGCATATCTGTCGGAAGCAGCCCTAGACATGTCCGTGCTTACATCTAAAGTCTCTGCTTCTACAGTGGCAGCAAGGCGATCCTTTTGGTTGCATCCTTGGAGAGCAGACGCTTTCTCCAAAAAAACTCTGGAAGCTCTGCCATATGCAGCAGATACCCTATTCGGGAAAGAGCTGAACGATCTTGTCGCTCAACTCGCTACTGCTAAGACGGCTTTTGTACCCTCAGCATCAGCCTCCAGACATAAAACTGCCTTTCACCCTTTCATGTCCAGGGACAAGCTAAGGGCCAGGCCTTCTCCCGTTACCAGGCTCAAGCAAAGACCACCAGGCCTCGCACAAAACAACCTTGGGCTACAAGACGCCCAGCCGCCAAACAAGCCGTCAAACCTGCAGCGTGAAGGTGCGGGCCCTCCTCTGGGGACCCCAGAGTTGGGGGCCAACTTCTGTCTTTTTTGCTCCAAAGTGGTGGGACATCACGACAGACGCCTGGGTCAGGGACGTCGTGACACAAGGTTACGTCTTGACATTTTTCTTACGTCCTAGAGGATGCTGGGGTCCACTTTAGTACCATGGGGGTATAGATGGGTCCACCAGGAGCCATTGGCACTTTAAGAGTTTGAGAGTGTGGGCTGGCTCCTCCCTCTATGCCCCTCCTACCAGACTCAGTTTAGAAAATGTGCCCGGAGGAGCCGGTAACAGCTAGGGGAGCACTACAGAGTTTCTCTAGTAAAGTTTATCTTAGAGTTTATTATTTTACAGGGAGGCTGCTGACAAAAGCTTCCCTGCTTCGTGGGACTAAGGGGGGGAGTAGTGTCCGCCCTGCAGGGTCTGAGCCACTATCTCCGCTGACAGGACACTGAGTTCCTGAGGGGATAGACCGTTCCCCGCCACAGGGGATCGCTCATCCCGGCAGCATGCCGCCACCCTCTTACAGAGCTGAAGATTTGTGGCGAGTGAGTCACCGACCCCCCCCTAGCAAGCGAGGAGCCGGTGTGAAGATGGCGGCATAAGGGTAGGAGCACAGTATTAACTGCGCTCCGGAGGCTCAGCGGTACATAGTGCAGCGCTGTGAGGGGCGCCCTGAGCTAGCGCCTACACCCTACACTGGTCACACAGCCTGTTGGGGTCCCCGGATCTCAGCCAGTATAATCCTATGAAGAGCGGGAAGACAGCGCCATTTTGGGGGCGGAGCTTCTCATAGCGGACCCAGCAGCATTCAGCACCATTTTCCTGTCTACACAATGCTGTCAGTGAAGAGCAAGTCCCTCCAAAGCAACTCCAGCTAGCTATCACGGTAACGGGGTTGTAGAAGGGGGGGGGGGGGGGGCTGCAAAACGACTGTGTATCCTATTAAGGTGCACAGTCAGCGCTGACAGGGGGTCTCCCTTTATATTAAAATCGCTGTGTGTGAGTTGGCTCCAATCTCTGTATCTCTCTTGGGGGAGAAACTGTCTGCCCTCCCCTGTGTGTGTGTGTGTGGAGAGTGTCTGTGGTCTTGAGCAATGTCAAGGGACTCTGTGTCATATGCTGCAGAGGATGTGTCCTCTCAGGATGATCCCATTCCATGTAATCAGGATTGCACTGGTTTAGCACAGATTCCAGCAAGGAAGCCTGAGTGGTTATCCTCTATCAAATTTATGATTTCTCAGATTTCAAATAGGGTTGCACAAAATGAATCTGCAACTCAGGCTTTACAGAACACTATGGCAGTCTGGCCCAGTTCTTGTACATCAGGGCTCCCCGCTGTATATTCACATAAATGTGCTCTTCCTCAGATCATGCAGGATGATACCGATTCTGATACTGCAGACGGTGACGGGGATGTGCTGCATCTCTTGCAAAAGGGGTGCAGTTGATGATAGAGGCTATTAGGGATGTGTTGAATATTGCTGATACAACACCCGAGTAGGCTTACTTCACTGAAAATAAGAGCCTCGCTAACCTTCCCTGCGTCAAAGGAATGAAATGCTATATTTGAAAAGGCTTCGGAAAACCCGGATAAAAAATCCAGATACCTTAAAGGGTTCTGGTAGCGTTTTCTTTCCCGGTAGAGGATAGGAAAAAATGGGAACACCCGCCTATTGACGCGTCAGTATCCAGACTCTCAAAAAAGGTGGTTTTACCTGTTCCAGGATCTGCCGGCTGATCGTAAAATTGATAATACGCTCAAATCCATGTACACGGCTTCTGGGGCAACCCTACGTCCCACTATTGCCAGTGCTTGGATTGCCAAAGCTATAGTAAAGTGGTCAGGCACGTTACTTGAGGACTTGGATACTATGGAGAAATGTTATGTTGTATTGTTTTTACATAACATTCAGGATTCGGCAGGATTTCTGGTAGAATCCATGAAAGACCTGGGTTCCATGGCTGCGGGGATTTCCTTCATGTCAGTATCAGCTTGTCGAGGACTGTGGTTGCGCCAGTTGTCTGCCGACGTGGAATCCAGGAGAAGTGTGCAGACCCTACCCTACACAGGTCAGGCTCTCTTTGGGGAAGCTTTAGATGAGTGTATCTCCACGACTACGTCTGGTAAGTCACCCTTTCTTCCCTCAGCTACACCTGTTCCGAATAAACCCTTTTCTTCAGTTACATCACAGCTTTTTCGGTCTAACAAGCCCAGAAAGGCCAAGCCGTCCAACACCTTCTTTCGGGGAGGTCGGCCCAAGTTCAAGAAACCTGCGGCTTCAGGTTCCCAGGAACAGAAACCTGCTTCAGGTACACCAAAGTCCTTCGCATGACGGTGGACTGCACGCCTGGGAGGTGGGGCCGGTGGGAGTGAGACTCAGACATTTCAGTCATGTCTGGGTGTCCTCCGGCCTGGACACCTGGGTGCAAGATATTGTGTCCCAGGGGTACAGACTGGAATTTCAAAATCTCCCTCCTCACCGATTTTTCAGATCAGGCTTGCCAGCTCTGCTGGCAGACAGGACTGTCTTGCAAGAAGCCGTCCAGAAGTTGGTGGAGGCACAAGTTATTGTACCAGTACCTCCTCATATGCAAAACAAAGGTTACTATTCAAACCTTTTCGTGGAACTGAAACCGGATGGTTCGGTCAGGCCCATTTTGAACTTAAAATTACTAAACCCCTTTCTGAGGGAGTTCAAGTTCAAATTGGAGTCTCTAAGGGCAGTGATATCAGGTCTGGAGGAGGGAGAATTCCTGGCATCCCTGGATATCAAGGATGCGTACCTCCACATTCCGATTTGGCTGCCGCATCAAGCTTATCTTCGATTCGCATTGTTGGACTGTCACTTTCAGTTCCAGGCCCTCCAATTCGGGCTCTCCACAGCACGAGGGTATTCACCAAGGTGATGGCGGAAATGATTCTCCTCCGCAGACAGGGGTGAACATAATTCCATATCTGGACTATCTGCTGATGAAGGCATCGTGCAAGTAGAAGCTGTTACGGTCCATATCACTCACGACCCAGCTTCTCGGGGAACATGGTTGGATCATGAATCTTCCAAAATCACAATTGGAACCAACCAGGAGGTTGTCCTTTCTGGGAATGATCCTCGACACGGAGGTGCAGAGGGTGTTTTTCCCAGAGGAAAAAGCGTTGGTGTTTCAAACGATGGTCCGGGATGTCCTGAAACCAGCCCGCGTGTCAGTTCATCAGTGCATTCGCCTTCTGGGGAAGATGGCTTCTTACGAGGCTCTGCAGTACGGGAGGGTTCACGCTCGGTCCTTCAAACTGGATCTCCTGGACAAGTGGTCGAGATCCCATCTACACATGCACCAGAGAATACGTCTGTCGCCAAAGGCCAGGATTTCACTCCTGGTGGCTGCAATTAGCTCACCTTCTGGAGGGCCGCAAGTTCGGGATTCAGGACTGGATCCTTCTAACCACGGATGCAAGTCTCTGGGGCTGGTGTGCAGTCACTCAAGGGGAAACCTTCAAAGGAAGGTGGTCAAGTCTGGAATCCGGCCTGCCGATAAACATTGTGGAACTAAGAGCCGTCTACAACGGTCTTCTCCAATCGGCCCATCTTCTGAGAAATAAGGCCATTCACGTTCAGTCGGACAATGTGACAACGGTGGCTTACATAAACCGACAGGGCGGAACAAAGAGCAGAGCTGCAATGGCAGAGGTAACAAGAATAATCCTCTGGGCAGAAAAGCATGCGTTGGCGCTGTCAGCAAACTTCATTCCGGGAGTAGACAACTGGGAAGCGGACTTCCTCAGCAGACACGATCTCCATCCAGGGGAGTGGGGACTCCATCCGGAGGTGTTCAAGGAGGTAACAGATCTTTGGGGCGTACCCCAGATCGTCATGATGGCCTCTCGGCTCAACAAGAAGCTTCAGCGATATTGTTCCAGGTCGAGGGACCTGCAAGCAGTGGCGGTGTACGCCCTAGTGACTCTGTGGGTGTTCCAGTCGGTGTACATGTTTCCTCCACTTCCACTCATCCCAAGAGTTCTAAAGCTCATAAGGAGAACAAGGATTCAAGCGTTCCTCATTGCTCCAGACTGGCCAAGAAGGGCTTGGTACGCGGATCTTCTGGATCTACTGCAAGAAGAGCCGAGGCCTCTTCCTCTTCGGGAGGACCTGCTGCAGCAGGGGCCGTTCACCTATCAAGACTTACCGCGGCTACGTTTGACGGCATGGAGGTCGAACGCATGATACTAGCTCGGAAGGGCATTCCGAACAAGGTTATTCCTACCCTTATACAGGCTAGGAAAGGAGTAACGTCTAAACATTACCATCGAATTTTGAAAAAATATGTATCTTGGTGTGAGTCCAAGAAATTTCCTGCATTGGAGTTTCAACTGGGACGGTTTCTCCTCTTCCTACAAGCTGGTGTGGGTATGAGCCTGAGGTTGGGATCTGTGAATTTCCAGATTTCGGCCCTATCCATTTTCTTCCAAAAAACAATTGGCTGCCCGGGGTGTCTCGGCGTTACAACTTTGCTGAGCTGCAACTTGGTCTGGGTCGAACACGTTTGCAAAGTTCTACAAGTTCGATACTTTGGCCTCTGATGATCTGAAGTTCAGTCAATCGGTTCTGCAGGAGCCTCCACGCTCTCCCTCCCGTTCTGGGAGCTTTGGTACATCCCCATGGTACTAATGTGGACCCCAGCATCCTCTAGGACGTAAAAGAAAATAGGATTTTGGTTACCTACCAGTAAATCCTTTTCTCGTAGTCCGTAGAGGATGCTGGGCGCCAGCCCAGCGCTTCGTTTTCCTGCTATTGTTATCTGGTTCACTACAACTTTGTTTTTAGTTAAGTACTGCATTGTTACTTGGTAAGTAATGTTTTCAGCGGTTGCTGAGTTTTCAAGCTAAGTTAGCTTGATGTGCCTTGTATGTGTGAGCTGGTAAGAATCTCACCACTGTCTGTTACATCCTTCTCTCGAAGTATGTCCGTCTCCTCGGGCACAGTTTCTAGACTGAGTCTGGTAGGAGGGGCATAGAGGGAGGAGCCAGCCCACACTATTGATTTCTTAAAGTGCCCATGGCTCCTAGAGGACCTGTCTATACCCCATGGTACTAATGTGGACCCCAGTATCCTCTACGGACTACGAGAAAAGGATTAAAATCCTATTATTTTTTATATATATATTTTTTAACACATAATGCCCCCAGCAGTGCCATATATACACATAATGCCCCCAGTAGCACGCATCTCTCCTTCCCCTCGCTGTGGCAGACATTTGAAACATGGCTCTGGCTTGCGAACCATTCAGGAGACTCAGCTGCCGGTCTGCGAGCTCTGATTAGCCGGCGGAGACGGAACACAGCGAGGGGAAGGAGAGACGTGCTGCGCTCTCCTCCACTTAGGCAGACTCGCAGACAAATGAAGCAGAGGCAGCCGCAGCAACAGCAGGGAACTGCGGGGCCACAGACATTCCGGAACGCCTTTCCTGATGAGGTAATTTTGGAAAAGACCTTCAGGAACAGCGTTCCGGACCAAAAGTAGCCCTGCTCCTCTGATTGTTCCCAAATTCTACAACTTAAAGATTTAATAGGCACACTTTTTGAAATCTGTACATTCTGTGCAACTACAAGAAATTTGCCTGATATTCCTACACAGGGCCTACATTTCTTGTAATTTTGCTTTTATGTACGCTTTACTTAGAGCGTCACTCCACACTTCAAGATCTGAGAGAAATCTCATCTATTTTCCAAGAAGTGGAGTGCTTATATAGAATCTTTCCCAACAATATATTTTACATTTATTTGAATATACCACTTGGTATTTAAACCATTCATTACTTTCTGCAACATATTTTCTTCTTTGTGATTTGAATTATTGCAATTATCATTTTTCACTTGCGACTCATTTAAATAGTTTTATATCTACATGGGTGGTATTTAGGTTGCCGGCTGTTGGGATCCCGGCGCACAGTATACCGGTGCCGGCATACCAACACCTTTACTCCCTCTTGGGGGTCCACGACCCCCCCTAGAGGGAGAATAGATAGCGTGCCACCGTGCCCGCATTGCGACGAGCCCAGCGAGCCTGCAAGAGGCTCATTTGCGCTCGCCCAGCTGTCGGTATGCTGGTCACCGGGAGCCCGGCCGCCGACATACCATACTACACCCATTCTACATATGTGAGTGTGTTGTTCCTCCCCATGTCATCCTGTAGTCTCACACAGAAAAAATATAAAAGCAGGTGCAAACTCTAAGCACTAAGAACACTGGTAATCGGAACAATTATAATAAACGCTGCAATTTAACATGGACTAGAATTGAGGTTTATGGCATAATTTTTGGTCTAAACAATGGGTCCAACTACCTTCGGCTAGGTGTCTCGCATAGTAGCACCTCCTTATGTTTAGAATCCGGGTGTGCAGTGCAGGACCCCACCCCACCCCATATCCCCTTAGTCAAGTTTTTTTTTTTCTCTTTCTTTTCATGTTCTGACACAGTGGTTCCCAAACACTGTCCTCAAGGCACCCCAGCCTTCCAGGTTTTAAAAATATACACTTAGGCACAGGTGGCTTCATTATACCTTAGTCAGTTTGATTTTTCCATCTGTACATAAGCAGGGATAGCCCTAAAACCCAGACTGTTGGGGTTGCTTGAGAACCGCGTATGGGAACTGCTGTTCTAATGTTTACTATTTTGTGTGTTGGTAACCTGACCGTGATATACTTTTTTCATAGTACATTTTTTGGATAAGACTCTTGATAAGGAGGGCTTCTTCTCATTTCTCGTCTTTTGTTTGATACAATCACCTGGAGTGCTTATGCACCATCATTTACTCTGTATATCTGTCTCTGTTGTTTATTAATTTTTTTGTATTGTCATTGTTGTCTCCATGTATGCTCATTTGGAAAATTTCAATACACACATAAAAAAAAAGTCTGAGTGACTGATAAGTGTTCTCTGCGGGGCCTTTTTGCTAGGTGCTCCGATCTTCTCATACAGCCTGGCACCCAGGTTCTACCTGACATACAGAGTACGCTGGGTCCATCTCATTGCCCAGAGCTGCCCTTGCCGGAAAAAGGATCCTGGCCACCCCCTCCCCCTTTCCTGCCCATGGCACAGATCCTCCTGCATGTTTCTCTCTCTGCTCCTTGTCATTGAGTTTCCAGTGTGTATTTCTTCTGTGCACCATCCCCCCTGCTAAAGGTAGATACATAGATGGGGTTGGTGGGTTGCTTCAATAAGGATATGAGATTTGAGGACACAGTTACAGGCTGGATGATAGTCTAAATGAGTTTGGGAGGCTATTCCAGAGGTATGGGTGGGAGGAAGTGTGTGTGAATGAGGCTGGAGATATAGGGCTTGAGGGTTTTGTAAGTGAATGAGAGGAATTTAGACTTGATTTGGAGTGGGATAGGGTGCTAGTAGAGCAACTGACCAGAGGGACAGCAAAGGTGGAGTGGTGTGAGAGGAACATGAAGCAGGCAGCAGTTACATAAAGACTTACGATGGGTATGTAGGGAGTATGGTAGGCCAGTGAGGAGTAGATTCTACGGGGCAAATTTACTAAAGCTTTTAAAACAGAGTATTGGTGATGTTGCCCATAGCAACCAGATTCTATCTATCCTTTTCTCTTGCCTTTTAGAAAATATACAGCATCTGGTTGCTATGGGCAACATCCCCAATACCCTGTTTTAAAAGCTTTAGTAAATTTACCCCTACTAGTCTACATGAGAAAGCAGAGTATGAATACATGTTTTAGTGGCTACCATGATCAGAAAAAGCTTGTGCCTGGAAATATTACGCAGGTGACAAGGGTAGGTTTGGGAGAATAACTAACTGAATGTGGGGTGAGAGATGATCATTTTAGTTTTTGAGAGAGTGCCTTTTAGAAAGCAATAAACCATCCATGAAGAGACAGCTGATGATTACATTTGGATATTGTGATATGGATTAGAAAAATAAGTTAGTCCCTGTAGGGTGTGGGTTATACTAGAGGTTAGGAGCTAAAACTTTGAGAATTAATGTAAGTGTCAGAATCCTGGAGGCTGCTCTCTTAACCATGCTCATTGTTCTCATAAAGATTTAACGGGATCCAGTCTGAAGATCGACAATGTTTAGGTCGACCACTATAGGTCGACAGTCACTAGGTCGACATGGATGGAAGGTCGACAGGGTTTCTAGGTCGACATGTGCTAGGTCGACAGGTCTAAAGGTCGACATGAGTTTTTCACATTTTTTTTATTTTTTTTATTTTATTTTTTCATACTTAACGATCCACGTGGACTACGATTGGAACGGTAAAGTGTGCCGAGCGAAGTGGTAGCGGAGCGAAGGCACCATGCCCGAAGCATGGCGAGCGAAGGCACCATTCGCGAGCCATGCGAGGGGACGCGGTGCACTAACTTGGGATCCCGGTCACTCTACGAAGAAAACGACACCCAAAAAAAAAAAAATCCTCATGTCGACCTTTAGACCTGTCGACCTAGAAACCCTGTCGACCTTCCATCCATGTCGACCTATAGTGGTCGACCTAAACATTGTCGACCTAGACATTGTCGATTTGATGAACCACACCCGTTTTGACATATTACCTAGCTCAACACAAGATACTGTACTTGTTTGATAGATACCTTAATTGTTTTAATGGATGGAAAAATGCCCCGCCCATAATGAACTTATATTACTTCAGATGAAGTCACAAATGTTTCCATACATGGTTGAGATATAACAATGTCTGTACATTCCGGACTTGAAGGTTTTCTCTAACGTCCTAGGGTATACCGGGATGGTCTAGTATCATGGGGTATAGATGGAGTCCATTGGAGCCTAGCATTTTAAATTTCTTCAGTGTGTGCTGGCTCCTCCCCTCCATGCCCCTCCCGCAGATCCAGTTTAGAAAAATGTGCCCAAGGAGCCTGGTGCATTCTCTGGAGCTCCAGAGTTTTCTGAAAAATGTATTTGTTTGTTGGTTTCAGGCAAGACTGGTTGGCACCAGTCTGCCTGCGTCGTGGGACTTTGGGGGGAGGGGGGTACCGGAACCAACCTCTTACAAGGGTTAATGGTCCGGATCCCTGCTCATGGGCCATAGCTCTGGAAGGGGGTGGTTTTGCTCCCCCACAGCGGTGTGCGTGCTCCCCCACAGCATGCTGCCACCCCTAATAGCTTGGCTGAAGATGCTGTGTGGCGAGGACAGAATTGGGGTCCCAGTTAGCGGGTACCCGGTTCAGATGGCGGCGTTAGGGCGGCAGGCACACAGCTTAAGGCTGCTGTTGTCCCGCTGTACAAGCCCACACTGATGCTGAAAAGGTGTTTTCTCTGACGTCCTAAGTGGATGCTGGGGACTCCGTCAGGACCATGGGGATTAGCGGCTCCGCAGGAGACAGGGCACAAAAATAAAAGCTTTAGGACTAGGTGGTGTGCACTGGCTCCTCCCCCTATGACCCTCCTCCAAGCCTCAGTTAGGTTTTTGTGCCCGGCCGAGAAGGGTGCAATCTAGGTGGCTCTCCTAAAGAGCTGCTTAGAATAAAAGTTTGTTAGGTTTTTTATTTTCAGTGAGACCTGCTGGCAACAGGCTCACTGCATCGAGGGACTAAGGGGAGAAGAAGTGAACTCACCTGCGTGCAGGATGGATTGGCTTCTTAGGCTACTGGACACTAGCTCCAGAGGGACGATCACAGGTACAGCCTGGATGGGTCACCGGAGCCGCACCGCCGGCCCCCTTACAGATGCTGAAGAGAGAAGAGGTCCAGAAATCGGCGGCTGAAGACTTCCCAGTCTTCTTAAGGTAGCGCACAGCACTGCAGCTGTGCGCCATTGCTCTCAGCACACTTCACACCGCGGTCACTGAGGGTGCAGGGCGCTGGGGGGGGCGCCCTGTGCAGCAATGTAATTACCTTTACTGGCTAAAAATACATCACATATAGTCCCTGGGCTATATGGATGTATTTAACCCCTGCCAGGATTACAGAAAAAACCGGGAGAAGAGCCCGCCGCGAAGGGGGCGGGGCCTATCTCCTCAGCACACAGCGCCATTTTTCCCACACAGATCCGCTGGTGGGAAGGCTCCCAGGCTCTCCCCTGCACTGCACTACAGAAACAGGGTTAAAACAGAGAGGGGGGGCATATTTTGGCGATATAAATATATATTAAGCTGCTATAAGGGAAAACACTTACTATAAGGTTGTCCCTGTATAATTATAGCGCCTTGGTGTGTGCTGGCAAACTCTCCCTCTGTCTCCCCAAAGGGCTAGTGGGGTCCTGTCCTCTATCAGAGCATTCCCTGTGTGTGTGCTGTGTCTCGGTACGTGTGTGTCGACAGGTATGAGGACGATGTTAGTGGAGGCGGAGCAATTGCCTGTAATGGGATGTCACCCCCTAGGGAGTCGACACCGGAATGGATGGCTTTATTTATGGAATTACGTGATAGTGTCAACACGCTACAAGGTCGGTTGACGATATGAGACGGCCGGCAAACCAATTAGTACCTGTCCAGGCGTCTCAAACACCGTCAGGGGCTTTAAAACGCCCATTACCTCAGTCGGTCGACATAGACACAGACACGGACACTGACTCCAGTGTCGACGGTGAAGAAACAAACGTATTTTCCAGTAGGGCCACACGTTACATAATCACGGCAATGAAGGAGGCGTTACATATTCTGATACTACAAGTACCAAAAAAAATGGGTATTATGTGGGGTGTGAAAAAAAACTACCTGTAGTTTTTCCCTGAATCAGATAAATTGATTGAAGTGTGTGATGAAGCGTGGGTTACCCCCGATAGGAAGTGCTAATTTCAAAAAAGTTATTGGCATTATACCCTTTCCCGCCAGAGGTTAGGGCGCGCTGGGAAACACCCCCTAGGGTAGATAAGGCGCTCACACGCTTATCAAAACAAGTGGCGTTACCATCTCCTGATCCGGCCGCCCTCAAAGATCCAGCTGATAGGAGGCTGGAAAATACTCTAAAAAGTATATACACACATACTGATGTTATACTGCGACCAGCATCGCCCCAGCATGGATGTGCAGTGCTGGGGGGGTTTGGTCGGAATCTGACTGAAAATATTGATACCCTTGACAGGGACAGTATTTTATTGACTATAGAGCATTTAAAGGATGCATTTCTATATATGCGTGATGCACAGAGGGATATTTGCACTCTGGCATCAAGAGTAAGTGCGATGTCCATTTCTGCCAGAAGATGTTTATGGACACGACAGTGGTCAGGTGATGCGGATTCCAAACGGCACATGGAAGTATTGCCGTATAAAGGGGAGGAGTTATTTGGGGTCGGTCTATCGGACCTGGTGGCCGCGGCAACAGCTGGAAAATCCACCTTTTTTATCCCAAGTCACCTCTCAGCAGAAAAAGACACCGTCTTTTCAGCCTCAGTCCTTTCGTCCCCATAAGGGCAAGCGGGCAAAAGGCCAGTCATATCTGCCCCGGGGTAGAGGAAAGGGAAAAAGACTGCAGCAGGCAGCCCCTTCCCAGGAACAGAAGCCCTCCACCGCTTCTGCCAAGGCCTCAGCATGACGCTGGGGCCTTACAAGCGGACTCAGGTACGGTGGGGGGTCGTCTCAAGAGTTTCAGCGCGCAGTGGGCTCACTCGCAAGTGGACCCCTGGATCCTACAGGTAGTATCCCAGGGGTACAGATTGGAATTCGAGACGTCTCCCCCTCGCAGGTTCCTGAAGTCTGCTGTACCAACGTCTCCCTCCGACAGGGAGACAGTATTGGAAGCAATTCACAAGCTGTATTCCCAGCAGGTGATAATAAGAGTACCCCTCCTACGACAGGGAAAGGGGTATTATTCCACACTATTTGTGGTACCGAAGCCAGACGGCTCGGTGAGACCTATTTTAAATCTGAAATCTTTGAACACTTACATACAAAGGTTCAAATTCAAGATGGAGTCACTCAGAGCAGTGATAGCGAACCTGGAAGAAGGGGACTATATGGTGTCCCTGGACATCAAGGATGCTTTCCTCCATGTCCAAATTTGCCCTTCTCACCAAGGGTACCTCAGGTTCGTAGTACAGAACTGTCACTATCAGTTTCAGACGCTGCCGTTTGGATTGTCCACGGCACCCCGGGTCTTTACCAAGGTAATGGCCGAAATGATGATTCTTCTTCGAAGAAAAGGCGTCTTAATTATCCCTTACTTGGACGATCTCCTGATAAGGGCAAAGTCCAGGGAACAGTTGGAGGTCGGAGTAGCACTATCTTGGATACTGCTACAACAGCACGGGTGGATTCTAAATATTCCAAAATCGCAGCTGATCCCGACGACACGTCTGCTGTTCCTAGGGATGATTCTGGACACAGTCCAGAAAAAGGTGTTTCTCCCGGAGGAGAAAGCCAGGGAGTTATCCGAGCTAGTCAGGAACCTCCTAAAACCAGGAAAAGTGTCAGTGCATTATTGCACAAGGGTCCTGGGAAAAATGGTGGCTTCCTACGAAGCGATTCCATTCGGCAGATTTCACGCAAGAACTTTTCAGTGGGATCTGCTGGACAAATGGTCCGGATCGCATCTTCAGATGCATCAGCGGATAACCCTGTCTCCAAGGACAAGGGTGTCTCTTCTGTGGTGGCTGCAGAGTGCTCATCTACTAGAGGGCCGCAGATTCGGCATTCAGGACTGGGTCCTGGTGACCACGGATGCCAGCCTGAGGGGCTGGGGAGCAGTCACACAGGGAAAAAAATTTCCAGGGAATGTGGTAAAGTCTGGAGACTTCACTTCACATAAACATACTGGAGTTAAGGGCAATTTACAATGCTCTAAGCCTAGCAAGACCTCTGCTTCAAGGTCAACCGGTGCTGATCCAGTCGGACAACATCACGGCAGTCGCCCACGTAAACAGACAGGGCGGCACAAGAAGCAGGAGGGCATGCAGAAGCTGCAAGGATTTTCCGCTGGGCGGAAAATCATGTGATAGCACTGTCAGCAGTGTTCACGATCTCCACCCGGGAGAGTGGGGACTTCATCCGGAAGTCTTCCACATGATTGTGAACCGTTGGGAAAGACCAAAGGTGGACATGATGGCGTCCCGCCTCAACAAAAAACTGGATTGGTATTGCGCCAGGTCAAGGGACCCTCAGGCAATAGCTGTGGACGCTCTGGTAACTCCGTGGGTGTACCAGTCAGTGTATGTGTTCCCTCCTCTGCCTCTCATACCCAAGGTACTGAGAATTATAAGACGGAGAGGAGTAAGAACTATACTTGTGGCTCCGGATTGGCCAAGAAGGACTTGGTTCCCGGAACTTCAAGAGATGCTCACAGAGGACCCATGGCCTCTGCCGCTAAGAAGGGACTTGCTTCAGCAAGGACCCTGTCTGTTCCAAGACTTACCGCGGCTGCGTTTGACGGCATGGCGGTTGAACGCCGGATTCTAAGGGAAAAAGGCATTCCGGAAGAAGTCATACCTACCCTGGTCAAAGTCAGGAAGGAGGTGACCGCACAACATTATCACCGCATTTGGCGAAAATATGTTGTGTGGTGTGAGGCCAGGAATGCCCCCACGGAGGAATTTCAACTCGGTCGATTCCTGCATTTCCTGCAAACAGGAGTGTCTATGGGCCTCAAATTGGGGTCCATTAAGGTTCAAATTTCGGCCCTGTCGATTTTCTTCCAGAAAGAATTGGCTTCAGTTCCTGAAGTCCAGACATTCGTCAAGGGAGTACTGCATATATAACCCCCTTTTGTGCCTCCAGTGGCACCGTGGGATCTCAACGTAGTTCTGGGATTCCTCAAATCACATTGGTTTGAACCGCTCAAATCTGTGGATTGGAAATATCTCACATGGAAAGTGACCATGCTGTTGGCCCTGGCCTCGGCCAGGCGAGTGTCAGAATTGGCGGCTTTGTCTCACAAAAGCCCATATCTGATTTTCCATTCGGACAGGGCAGAACTGCGGACTCGTCCCCAGTTTCTCCCTAAGGTGGTGTCAGCGTTTCACCTGAACCAACCTATTGTGGTGCCTGCGGCTACTAGGGACTTGGAGGACTCCAAGTTGCTAGACGTTGTCAGGGCCCTGAAAACATATGTTTCCAGGACGGCTGGAGTCAGGAAAACTGACTCGCTGTTTATCCTGTATGCACCCAACAAGCTGGGTGCTCCTGCTTCTAAGCAGACGATTGCTCGTTGGATTTGTAGTACAATTCAGCTTGCACATTCTGTGGCAGGCCTGCCACAGCCAAAATCTGTAAATGCCCATTCCACAAGGAAGGTGGGCTCATCTTGGGCGGCTGCCCGAGGGGTCTCGGCTTTACAACTTTGCCGAGCTGCTACTTGGTCAGGGGCAAACACGTTTGCAAAATTCTACAAATTTGATACCCTGGCTGAGGAGGACCTGGAGTTCTCTCATTCGGTGCTGCAGAGTCATCCGCACTCTCCCGCCCGTTTGGGAGCTTTGGTATAATCCCCATGGTCCTGACGGAGTCCCCAGCATCCACTTAGGACGTCAGAGAAAATAAGAATTTACTTACCGATCATTCTATTTCTCGTAGTCCGTAGTGGATGCTGGGCGCCCATCCCAAGTGCGGATTGTCTGCAATACTTGTACATAGTTATTGTTACAAAAATCGGGTTATTATTGTTGTGAGCCATCTTTTCAGAGGTTCCTCTGTTATCATGCTGTTAACTGGGTTCAGATCACAAGTTGTACAGTGTGATTGGTGTGGCTGGTATGAGTCTTACCCGGGATTCAAAATCCTTCCTTATTGTGTACGCTCGTCCGGGCACAGTATCCTAACTGAGGCTTGGAGGAGGGTCATAGGGGGAGGAGCCAGTGCACACCACCTAGTCCTAAAGCTTTTATTTTTGTGCCCTGTCTCCTGCGGAGCCGCTAATCCCCATGGTCCTGACGGAGTCACCAGCATCCACTACGGACTACGAGAAATAGAATTATCGGTAAGTAAATTCTTATTTTAACCCCATTTTATATGTAATTAGTCTCTGCCAGTGTAATCTATTGCGGGAACACTGCGCGCCATTAAGGGGGTGGGCCTTCCCAGGTAGCGGGACCAGCAGCTCAGGGCGCCATTTCCTACTGCATCACAGACTTAAGCTGGCTGCAAGGAAGCGCTACTCCTCCTAGGGACCCTCAGGAACCCTCAAAAGCACCTTGTTTGGTACCAAGGAGGTTTGTGGTGAGGTGGAGCGATATACTGTATGTATATATAATAATCTAGGTCACTTATATAAGGTTCCTAGTTACTGGCCGGCAAAGCACTGCTTTGGCTGTAGAGGCAAGGTGTGCTGGTTCCTCCCTCTCGGTCTCATTCCTAACAGGCTCTCTAGGTTACTGTGTTTTTAACCTGTTTATATGTGTGTGTATTCTGCTGTACAGTATGTCAGGCAAGAAATAAATATGTTAGGCCTGCAGCACAAAGTTCTCCCTCCCAAAATGGGGATCTCTGTTGTGTGCACAGTGCAGCCCCCTCTCTCAAGAAAGCAGCACGCAAGAGCCAGCTTGGTTTGACTCAATTAAAGGGATGATTACAGACATACTGTATCTTCTGGACAGGCTACTACCAGGCAGGAGTAGCAAGATTTAAAATCTGTCTGGTTTCATGTTACCGAATTCTGACCATAGGCCAGCTTCTCAGTCTCCTCAGCTTGTTTCACAGAAACTCACACTGCCCCATGTTCTCCAGTCTGACTCTGACGATATGCTAGATCTGGAGGAAGGGGAGGTGGAGGTTGACAAGGGAGATGGTACTGTGTCTCAGGGAGTGGAAGCTCTTATGTACTCTATTTGGGAAGTGCTGTATATCCTGGATAAAGATACGGAAATAGTAGAAGAGTCGTTTTTAATGTAAAAACAAAGTCTACTGCTGCGTTTCCGGTCTCAAAGTAAAATTAAACACGCTATTTAAGGAATCATGGGTTATGCCTGAGAAGGAATTTCAGATCCCTAAGAGGTTGCTGACATCGATTCCTTTTCCCCCTGAAGATAGAAAGGTGTGGGAAAACCCTCTTATAGTTGATACTTCATTGTCCAGGCTGTCACGTAAGCTTGTGCTGACAGGAGCGGGAGCTATCTCCTTAAAAGACCCTGCTGATCGTAAAATTGAGACTTCTCTCAAATCTATTTACACAGCAGTGGGAGTGGCTCAGAGGCCCACAATTGCTTGTGGTTGGATTACACAGGCCATGGTTAAATGGACAGGTACTATAATTGAAGGTTTTGACACTATGCCCCAGGATGAACTTATCACACTCCTGCAGCATGTTCAGGATTCTGCTAATTTCATGAGTGATGCTATCAAGGAGATTGGCCTGATAAACGCACATTCTACGACTATGGCTGTGGCAGGGCATTATGGCTGCAGTAGTGGACTGCGGACGCTGATTCCAAAAGGGGTGTTGAGAATCTTCCCTTTACAAGTGGATTTCGCAAGCGACTGCAGGCAAGTCCACTTATCTGCCTTTGGTTGCCCCTCTGGCTAGACATACTTACGCCGGCCCCTCTCTGCAGTCCTTTCGAGTGGCCAGGTTAAGGGGCAAGGCCAGAGGTGCTTCCAACGCTGCTAGAGGTAACTGAGGAAAACCACGCAGACCAGCGGCCGTTTGTTCCCTGGAGCAGAGCTCAGTCTTTACCTCTTCCAAGGCCTCCGCTTCAGGAAGACTTACAGGTGGGTGCGCACCTCAAATTTTTCAGTCACGTTTGGGCGGAATCCTGCCGTGACCCTTGGGTTTGAGACCTCGTCTCTCAGGGATAGCGGTTGGAGTTTCAAAGGCTCCCACCTCACAGATTCTTCAAGTCAAGCTTGCCAGCTTCACCTGTGTCAAGGGTTACCTTGCAAACAGCCGTTCAAAACCTGCAGCGTCTACAGGTCTTTGTTCCAGTTCCACATCTACTCCAAAACAAAGGCTTTTATTCCAGCCTATTCGTGGTACCGAAACCGGACCGCTCGGTTTAGCCGATCTTGAACCTCAAATCTATGAACCCGTACTTGCGGGTGTTCAAGTTCAAGATTCCCTATAGATTGTAAGCTTGCGAGCAGGGCCTTCCTACCTCTGTCTGTCTGTTTTTCCCAGATTTGTTCTATTACTGTTATAATTGTAAAGCGCAACGGAATATACTGCGCTATATAAGAAACTATTAATAAATAAAGGTGAAGTCTCAAAGAGCAGTGGCTGTTGGCCTGGAAGAATGAGAATTCCTGGTATCCCTGGATATCAAGGATGCATACCTTCACATCCCGATTATGGCTGCCTCATGAAGCGTACCTCAGATTTGCCCTGCAGGACAATCACTTCCAGTTCCGGGCCTTACCTTTTGGTCTCGCCACGGCACCGAGTGTGTTCACGGAGGTGATGGCAGAGATGATGCGCCAGCTCCGAGTGATGGGAGTGAACATCGTTCTGCACTTGGACGATCTCCTAATGAAAGCAGTGTCCAGAACACGTTTGTTGGAGCGCATCGCCCTGACTATGCGGCTACTCAGAAATTACGGGTGGATCCTAAATCTGCAGAAATCTAACTTGGTACCTTTGCAGAGGCTTCAGTTCCTGGGGATGATACTGGACACTGTGTCTCAGAAGGTGTTTCTTCCTTTGGACAAATCTCTGACAATTCAGTCAATGGTTCATTAAACTCTGAAACCGAAAAAAGTCTTGTGCATCTTTGCACACACCTGCTGGGAAAGATGGTGGCCTCCTACGAGGCAATTCAATATGGAAGATTCCATGCCCGTCCGTTCCAGCTAGATCTGCTGGACAAGTGGTCAGGATCGCACAAGCACATGCACCAGAGGATATGCCTTTCACCAAAGGCAAGCATTTCTCTGTTGTGGTTGTAAATCTCCCACCTAGAGGAGGGTCAACACTTTGGTTTTCAGGCTTGGATTCTGTTGACTACGGACGCGAGCCTCCGCGGTTGGGGTGCGGTGACACACGGGGCTCTGTTCTAAGGAAGGTGGTCGCCTCGAGGCTTCTCTTCTGATAAATATTCTGGAACTCAGGGCGATTTACAATGCCCTTCTCCAAGCCTCTTTTCTCCTTCAACATCAGGCCATACAGGTCCAGTCGGACAACGCAGTGGCGGTGGCGTACATAAATCCTCAAGGAGGAACCAAAAGCCGGGCTGCTATGCGAGAGGTGTCCAGGATACTCCTCTGGGCAGAACGCAGTGCCAGGGCCATGTCGGCCCTATTCATTCTGGGAGTGGACAATTGGGAAGTAGACTTCCTCAGCAGACACAATATGCACCCAGGGGAATGGGGCCTTCACCCGCAGGTGTTTCAGCTGTTGATTCATCGGTGGGGCTGCCCACAGATCGACATGATGGCTTCTCGGCTCAACAAGAAGCTGCTGCGTTACTGTTCCAGAACGAGAGATCCGCTGGCCACAGCGGTGGATGCTCTGATGCCGCCGTGGGTTTACCGGTTGGTTTACTTATTCCCTTAAATTCCTCTCATTCCCAGAATTAAAGACTGAAAAGGGGAAAACGTTCAGGCAATTCTGATTGACCCAGATTAGCCCTGCAGGGCCTGGTATGTGGACCTCCTGGACATGTCCCTCGAAGAGCCCTGGCCCCTGCCACTTCAGGAAGATCTTCTGCTGCAGAGGCCATTCGTCTATCAAAACTTACCGTGGCTTGTTTAAAGGCATGGAAGTTGAGAGGGAGATTTTAGCCAGAAAAGGTCTTCCCGGCAAAGTTATCTCGACTATGGTCCAGGCCAGGAAGATGGTCACGTCTAAACATTACCATTGCATATGGAAAAAGTAAGTCTCTTGGTGTGAGGTTCGACAGTATTCTACTGTGGCCTTTCATCTGGGTAGATTCTTACTCTTCCTACAGGCAGGTGTGGATAAAGGCTTAGGCTACATTAAAGTTCAGTTATCGGCCTTGTCTATTTTCTTCCAGAGACAGTTGGCTGTTATCCTGGAAGTCCAGACGTTCTTGAAAAGTGTCCTTCGTATTCAACCACCCTTTGTGCCTCCCACGGCGCCGTGGGATCTCAATTTGGTTCTGACGTTTCTCCAATCAGATTTGTTTGAGCCTTTGCACAGGGTGGACATGAAGTATTTGACGTGGAAGCCTGTCATGCTGTTGGCCTTGGCCTCTGTGAGGCATGTTTCAGTGTTAAGAGCTCTTACAGGACAGGGCTCCTATCTACTGTTTCACGACTATAGGGCGGAGCTCAGGACTCGCCCGCAATTTTTGCCTAAGGTGGTGTCGGTGTTTCACATCAATCAACCGATTGTGGTTCCTGTGGTGTCTGATACGTCTGGTATGCCAAAGTCCCTGGACGTGGTTTAGGCTTTGAAGGCTTATGTCAAGAGGGATGCTCATCACAGGAAATCTGATTTTGCTTTTTGTTCTGTATGACGCTACCAAGATTAGTTGTCCTGCTTCGAAGCAGTCTATTGCGCGCGTTGGATCAGGCTTAAGATCCAACGGGCTTACTCTTCGGCAGCTTTGCCGATACCGAAGTCTGTTCAGGCCCACTCCATGTGGTCGGTGGAGTCTTCCTGGGCGGCTGCCTGGGGTGTCTCTACTTTACAGTTATGCCGAGCAGCTACTTGGTCAGGTTCGAACACGTTTAAGTTTTACAGGGTCGATACCTTGGCTGCAGAGGACCTTCAGTTTGGGCATTCAGTTTTGTGGGGTCTCGGCACTTTCCCACCCGGTCTGGGAGCTTTGGGCCTCCCACATGATACTAGACTATCCCAGTATCCCCTAGGACGTTAGAGAAAAGAGGCATTTAATACCTACTGGTAATTCCTTTTCTTGTAGTCCGTAGGGGATACTGGGTGCCCGCCTCTGTGCTTCATTTTTCTGCAAGTTTTGTTCTGGTTTGGGTCTGTTGCTGTTCCTATTTTCAAGTAGTGGTTAGCGTTAGAGTTGCTATCCTGTTGTGTGCTGGTTCGTTTCTCACCACTTTGTCTATTTTCCTCCTCTCATAGTATGTCCGCCTCCTCGGGCACAGTTTTCCTAAAATGCGTCTGCGGGAGGAGCCAGCCCACTCTGAAGAAATTTAAAGTGGCAGGCTCCAATGGTCCCCATCTATACCCCATGCTATTAGACCATCCCAGTATCCCCTACGGACTACGAGAAAAGGAATTACCGGTCGTTATTAAATTCCTATTTGCTTGATGGTATTTGACGTGACATTTTATTAAATAATTGCAATCTCTTCCTTTTTTCAGGAATAGCATCATCCAGCAGAATGGCAGCTCCGTCTCAGTATATCCTCCCCAATGATCTGCCCGTCGCCCTGCTTGATTGCGAGGAGGCTTTCTCACTTCTGTCTGCAGAAGAAAAGCTTTACACCCATTTTCTGTCTCGGGCATCATTTTACGGTGGTTTGATTGTACTGTTCCAGACATCGCCTGAATCTCCAGCCATATACATTTTACTGAACAGGCTTTTCCGGGCTCAAGAGCCTTCAGTACTGCATGACGTAGCTCTGTTGCAGGAAATAACAGAGGATGAGTACCAGGTATTCTTAGATAGATAGATATACGGTATATCTAGTGCCACATGTCCAGCACTCAATTTGCTAAAACAACTAGACCTTGTGCCTCCACAAATTTTATTCCCAACTCCTCCATTGGTTCTGCACTCAAGGCTCAATAATTCAGATGAACAGCATATCTCTCCTAACGTTTCTACTTTGTAACCACTGTCTTCAAGATCTTGAAGACAGTTGTTTATAAACTGAAATGTGTTCGTCTGAAGTATTGCTCGTTGAGTGCCGCACCAATGCAGGAGTTTATATATAAAAAAAAATATTTTTTAGTGTATTTGATAATTGTGACTGTACCTAGAAGAAATTAGAAAAAGATTGTGAAATGCACAAAATTGTATCAACTATATTAGGAATTGGGGGATTTTCATGTAATAATTAGGGAGAATAATCATCGGTGCCCCTTAAAGTGACATTCCAGAGCTTTTTTTAGGATTTTCCAAACTGACAGAACCATTAATCTTTTAATAGTACAGTATAGCGTTCCTTTCTTATATAACCAATACTGATGATATTGACAAATGCAGTACGTAGGTAAAAGTTACCGTACTATATTTATAGATGCAGTTTAAAAACCTTTGTTTCTGTGTGTTTTTTTTTTTTATTGTGTTTGGTTAAGGGGGGTACTCACGGAGAGATTCATGCTTAAAATCTAAGCAATCTGACTAGCTTGCTTAGATTTTAAGCACAGATCACTGGTGTGTAGCCCCCTCAGCGATAGCGATGCGCGGCCACGCACATCGCTATCGCTGCTGCTAGATTGAGCCTGCATGCAGGCCAATTATTATTATTATTATTATCCTTTATTAATATGGCGCCACAAGGGTTCCGCAGCGCCCAATTACAGAGTACATATGCACATAATCAAAACAGGAAAACAGTGACTTACAGTTGAAGACAATTTAGGACAAGTACAGGGTAACTAAGCATAACTACACCAGTAAATGACAGAGAAAAGTTCCAGGTGGCCAAAAAACTGCTTGATTTGGGCAGTTGAGGATTATTAAAGTAAGAAAAGGATAAGCACATGAGGGAAGAGGGCCCTACTCATGAGAGCTTACATTCTAGCAGGTTGCTCATTTCACCTGCTGGGTGTATACCCTCCTTTAGTGTTTAGTCATACACATGTCATATACTGTACCTGGTGCACAGATAGCAAGGTTCTCCCCTCCCCCCCATCCCAGAGCAGCTACATGACCTGTTCAGCCTGTCTAGTGATGAAAGCACGAGGGAAAACGGACTTCATTTATAAATCCACCATACAACACAGTGTTGTACAGACTCTATTTACTCATCCACGCGAGTCCTTTAAACATTGGATTTTCCAGCCCAAGGACATAATCCTGAGATGGAAGTAAATCAGACTGACTATGTCCAAATAAAAAAAAATGCACATTTTTGCCCATATACAGAGTTGTACGCATCTCTAGATGCGCCTGGCCTTCTTTTCTTCATCATCACCATTGATAAGCTAGTGGAATTGTTACATATATACTCCATTATGCAGGTAGAAAAAGGCAGTACTCTTGGGACTTGTACTTGGTGCAAATCCCAAGAGTGCCGCCTTATTCTACCTGTATTTGCTGGACATGTTAGTGGCCCTTTGAGGGCACCAGGGCGTAGTGATATTGGCAATGGTGCAGTGCAGGTGTATTTTTCGCACATACTGTATATATTTGTATAAAAATCATGGGCAGCTCTCCAGGTCTTCGTTTAGGTCAAATTTTCTTTATCCCATGTTAAAGCAAATAAGTCAGTTTACTTTTGTAACTACACTGGGGGGGGGGGGGGGGGGGGGGGGGGTTTGTCGGGCTGTCCATTTAACCCTGATGTGGCGTGTTCCTCCCCCCGATGCTGGCACTTATCAGGGATTATGCTTCAGGTGCCTCAGACACCGGAAGCATAATCTGCAGTAAGCCGCCGGAGCCACGTTAGACATGGGATCGGGTTTTATTGCACGGTCGCAGGTCCATTTTCGTACCTAATCGGATGCTGCAATAATGACAATCGGTCAAAAATCGCAATATACGGCCATTTTTATCGTCCAAAAATTGATAATTTCTAATTGGATACCCCCCTTAATATCCAAGCACCTAGTTCACTTTGACCATGAATAATTTAATTGGGTCCTGGACCACCAAACTAAGGCACCCTGCAAGAACATTGCTGCACCCCAGGGTGCAGAGTCGCATTGTTTGGGAACCACTGTCTTAAGATTAGATTCAGCATGCCCTTAAATTTGGAAATGTAAAGTGATGTATTTGTTTGCCTACAAAGTATCAGTATAAAGTAAATCATACCAAACCAGCTGGACAGTTAAATGTTTAGTACAGAGGTTCTCAAACTCGGTCCTCGGGGGCACACACAGTGCATGTTTTGCAGGTCTCCTCACAGAATCACAAGTGAAATAATTAGCTCCACCTGTGGACCTTTTAAAATGTCAGTGAGTAATTAATACACCTGTGCACCTGCTGGGTTACTTGCAAAACATGCACTGTGTGTGCCCCCGAGGACCGAGTTTGAGAACCTCTGGTTTAGTAAGTGTCAACAATTCCTCCACAATTTGTTTATGCTGCTGACTGTTCTTATATTATGGGCACTCACCACTCCTTCCATTTATACAGACCCAGCCAGGATTCAATATATAGTCGGGCGTCGCTCTACTCACCACCCCCACCCCCAAAAAAAACCTGTTCCAACAGCACTAGCAGCTCACTGGTTTAACATGCGGCTAGATGTAAACTGATGGGGAGGAGCAGCGATGATGGCTCAATAGCAGAGCGGTTTTCCTGTGTCCCTCTCTACCACTGTCTGTAAGCTAGTTAATGCCATTCTTGTAGTGGTGGATCAGGCGGGTCACTCAGCTTGAAAAAGTCCACAGCTGTGGATGAAACGCACTGCTACATGATTGTATGCGACTGGAAAGTGTGCACAGTCCACCTACACTACAGAAGTACCACTGGATACGCTACAATTTAATTGGGACTGCCCACATAAAGTAATTGCTGTTTGTGGTCTATGCAATCTCGGACCTTTCTGCCCCCACCGCTGCAAGAACTGCAGGCACTGCAGGGTGCAGGGCGTGGGGGGGGGGTGCCCTGGGCAGCATAAATCCTCATTAAAAGTTAACTGGCAAGAGGGGACATTAGTTCCTGGGCACTGTCCTAATCCCCGCCAGTATAATTATTTGTTTAATTTGAGCGGGACAGAAGCGTGCCATTATGGGAGCGGAGCTTCTTCCTCACAGCTCACTGCTCGACGCCATTTCCTCTCCACAAGGCTGCAGAGACATTGGTCCTTCCTTACACTGCTGACAAGTATCGGGGTGCAAAACGGGGGGGGGGGGGGGGGCGGCTTTGGCGCAGTACATATTGGTGCAGTATATTGGTATTTAAAAGCGCTACAGGTCTGAGGCATTTTTTAGTGTTTTCAGAGTTGTTAGTTTGGCGCTGGGTTGTGAGCTGGCAAATCCTCTCTGTGTCCCTCTGACAGACTTTGCTGTGGGTCTGTCCCCTATAAGCCCGGTGTCTGTCGGTGTTTGGTACACGTGTGTCGACATGTCTGAGGCTGAGTGATCTTCCCAGGAGGAGGCTGTATTAGGGACACAGACGACTGTGGGGGTGACCCTGTCGGCACCGCCGACTCCTGACTGGGTGAATATCTTGAATGCGAATATGGCTCTTATCGGTAAGAGATTAGATAAGTCTGAGTCTCAGACCCAGGCGTGGAAAAAATCTGTGGAGGATATATTATTGCAAGTCCAGGACCCCTCGGGGTCGCAAATACGTTCTTTTGCCCAGTTGATGCACACTGATATCGACACGGACACTCATTCCAGTGTCGACTATAGTGATTCCAGATTAGATCCAAAATTGGCAAAGAGCATTCAGTACATGATTGTGGCTATTAAAGATATATTACATATCACTGAGGACCCTGCTGTTCCTGATAAACGGGTCTGTATGTATAAAGAAAAGAAACCGGAGGTGACGTTTCCTCCCTCTCATGAACTGAACGCTCTATTTGAAAAAGTCTGGGAAACCCCTGACAGAAAGTTTCAAATCCCTATAAGGATTCCGGTTGCTTATCCTTTTCCCACTGAGGACAGGAAAAAGTGTGAGTCACCCTCCATTTTGGACAAGGCCCTGTCACGTTTGTCTAAAAAGGTGGCTCTCCCAGCACTGGGCACGGCGGCCCTTAAGGACCCAGCAGATCGTAAGCAAGAAACTATGTTAAAATCCATTTATGCGACCACAGGTACGCTGCTCAGACCTGCCATTGCATCTGCGTGGGTGAGTAGTGCTATTGAAAAGTGGGCAGATAACTTGTCATCTGACATAGATACACTGGATAGGGATAGCATCCTCTTGATGCTGGGTTATATCAAGGACGCTGCAGCATACCTAAAGGAAACTGCAAGAGATATTGGCCTTTTGGGATCAAAAGCCAATGCCATGGCAGTCTCGGTTAGGCGAGCATTGTGGATTCACCAATGGAATGCTGATGCAGACTCCAAGAAAAATATGGAGTCTCTCCCATATAAAGGTGGTGTCTTGTTTGGGGATGGCCTCAATGATTTGGTATCTAAGGCTACCGCGGGTAAGTCATCTTTTTTGCCTAATGTTCCTCAGCAACAAAAGAAAACGCACCACTATCAAATGCAGTCCTTTCGGCCCAATAAATACAGAAGAGGGCGAGGCACTTCCTTCCTTGCTAGTAGAGGGAGGGGAAGAGGTAAAGGATCAACAACCTTGTCGAGTTCGCAGGAGCAGAAGTCTTCACCTGCTTCTGTCAAATCCACCGCATGACGCTGGGGCTCTCTTGCGGGTGTTCGCACCAGTGGGGGCACGTCTAAAACTCTTCAGTCAGTTCTGGATTCGTTCGGGCCTAGACCCGTGGGTTTTACAAATAGTGTCCCAAGGGTACAAACTGGAGTTTCAAGACGTTCCCCCTCGCCAATTTTTCAAATCGGCCTTACCAGTTTCTCCTCCGGACAGGGAGGTAGTAAACGAGGCTATACAAAAGTTGTGTCAGGATCAAGTTATTATCCTGGTTCCCCCGTCACAACAGGGAGAAGGCTTTATTCAAACCTTTTCGTGGTCCCGAAGCCGGACGGCTCGGTCAGGCCAATCCTAAACCTGAAATCCCTAAATTTCTACCTGAAGAAGTTCAAATTCAGAATGGAATCTCTCAGGGCAGTGATCACCAGTCTGGAGGAAGGAGATTTCATGGTTTCGGTGGACATAAAGGATGCCTACTTACATGTTCCCATTTATCCTCCGCATCAGGCTTACCTGAGATTTGCGATTCAGGATTGTCATTACCAATTTCAGACGTTGCCGTTTGGTCTATCCACGGCTCCGAGGATTTTCACCAAGGTGATGGTGGAAATGATGGTTCTCCTTCGCAAACAAGGAGGCACTATTATCCCATACTTGGATGATCTCCTGATAAAGGCGAGATCCAGGGACCAGTTGGTGCGAAACATTGCACTCTCCCTGATAGATCTTCAACAACATGGTTGGCTCCTAAACTTGCCAAAGTCGCAGTTGCTTCCAACAACGCGATTGTCGTTTTTAGGAATGATACTGGACACAGAACTTCAGAGTTTTTTTTTCCAGTGGAAAAGGCTCTGGAGATCCAGAGTCTGGTCAAACAAGTTCTGAAACCAGCAAGAGTGTCAATCCATCAATGCATTGCGGCCTACGAGGCCATTCAGTTTGGCAGGTTCCATGCCAGAGTGTTCCAGTGGGACCTGTTGGACAAGTGGTCCGGGTCCCACCTACACATGCACCGGAGGATAATCCTGTCTTCCAAGACCAGGGTCTCACTCCTGTGGTGGCTGCACAGCTCTCACCTCCTAGAGGAGCGCAGGTTCGGGATCCAGGACTGGATCCTAGTAACCACGGATGTAAGCCTCCGAGGCTGGGGGGGCAGTCACGCTGGGAGAAAACTTCCAAGGGAGATGGTCAAGTCAGGAAACTTGTCTCCACATAAACGTTCTGGAGTTAAGGGCCACTTACAAAGGCCTTCTGCAAGCGGAACATCTTCTTGATCTACCCGTACTGATCCAGTCGGACAGTGTAACAGCAGTAGCATACATAAACCGTCAGGGCGGAACGAAAAGCAGAGCGGCGATGGCAGAAGCCACAAGGATTTTCTGCTGGGTGGAAAAGCATATAAACGCTCTGTCAGCGATCTTCATTCCAGGAGTGGACAACTGGGAAGCAGACCTCCTCAGCAGACACTATCTCCATCCAGGAGAGTGGGGCCTCCACCAAGAAGTCTTCGCAGAGGTGACAAGTCGTTGGGGAGTTCCTCAAGTAGACATGATGGCATCTCGTCTCAACAAGAAGCTTCAGAGATATTGTTCCAGGTCGAGAGACCCTCAAGCAATAGCAATGGATGCACTGGTGACATCGTGGGTGTTTCAGTCGGTGTATGTATTCCCTCCACTTCCTCTCATTTCAAAAGTTCTAAAGATCATTAGAAGAACAAAGATTACGGCGATCCTCATTGTCGCAGACTGGCCAAGGAGGACTTGGTATCCAGATCTTCAGGAATTAGTCATAGGAGATCCCTGGCCTCTTCCTCTGCGCGAGGACCTGTTACAACAGGGGCTGTGCGAGTATCGGGACTTACCGCGGCTACGTTTGACGGCATGGCGGTTGAGCACAAAATCCTAGCCCGTAAGGGTATTCCCAGTGAAGTCATTCCCACACTTATTCAGGCCAGAAAAGGGGTAACGTCTAAACATTACCACCGTATTTGGAGAAAATATGTTTCTTGGTGTGAATCCAAGAAGACTCCCACGGAAGAGTTTCAGCTAGGACGTTTTCTCCATTTTCTACAAGCAGGTGTGGATGCGGGCCTAAAATTGGGCTTAATTAAGGTACAGATTTCAGCCTGATCGGTTTTCTTTCAGAAACAATTGGCCTCCCTTCCAGAAGTTCAGACTTTCGTGAAAGGCGTGTTGCACATCCAACCTCCATTTGTGCCTCCAGTGGCACCATGGGATCTTAATGTGGTGTTGCAGTTCCTTCAATCACATTGGTTTGAACCTTTACAGAAGGTGGAGTTGAAGTTCCTCACTTGGAAAGTGGTCATCCTGTTGACCTTGGCATCTGCAAGGCGGGTGTCTGAGTTAGCGGCCTTGTCTCACAAGAGCCCTTATTTGATCTTCCATGAAGATAGGGCTGAATTGAGGACACGTCCGCAATTTCTGCCGACGGTGGTTTCCTCTTTCTACAAGAACCAACCTATTGTGGTGCCTGTGGCTACTGATGCTTTCGCTGAGTCAAAGTCTCTGGATGTGGTCAGAGCTTTGAAGATTTATGTCGCCAGAACGGCTTAGATTAGGAAAACAGAGGCTCTGTTTGTCCTGTATGCTCCCAACAAGATTGGGTGTCCTGCTTCCAAGCAGACCATTGCGCGCTGGATCTGTGGTACGATTCAGCGTGCTCATTCCACGGCAGGATTGCCATTACCGAAATTGGTGAAGGCCTATTCTACTAGAAAGGTGAGCTCGTCCTGGGCGGCTGCCTGGGGGGTCTCGGCGTTGCAGCTTTGTTGAGCATCTACTTGGTCGGGATCAAACACTTTTGCTAAGTTTTACCAGTTTAATACCTTGGCCAATGATG